>NC_135232.1:607189189-607459189 GCF_051348905.1 Ranitomeya variabilis | reverse complement strand
GGGGCCTCATTTTAAACTTTTGCCTAGGGCCCCACATTGTCTAAAACCGGCCCTGCCCCCGAGAGGCCTGCACAGACACCGCCCGCACACACAGACACGCAGTCTCCGCCACGCACCGCCCACCACTGACATCATTTCAGCAGCCAATCACAGCCATGCCATTAGTTAACATGGCTAACATGCATAACAGGATGTGCCCACACTTCTTAGGATCCCTCATTGGCTGAATAGAATAAAACTGGCTCATTGCAAAATGGGAACTTCCGATTCCGGTATTCGATATTGCAAAAGTATCGGAACTCAGTATCGGAACTCTGATACAGCGAATATCGGCCGATACCCGATATTTGCAGTATCGGAATGCTCAACACTAACTACAACACAACAGGATTGCGGTATACAGTGAAAGCTCACAGTCTCCTTTGAAGCTCAGCCTGTGTTTTAGCTTCACTGAAGTACCAAGATGCCAATGGCGAGGACCTTCAGCAGATGCCGAGATGCCATGTTCACCCATCAGCACTATGTGATCGCATTACAGGAGGACACCCAAATCAACATACTGCAACATGCTGGTGTCAGAGGCAGGTGCCAGCTGTATAACACAGCCTGCTCCCTGCTGATATAGAACAGGCTCATCTTCTAAGCCCATACTATTACGACGTCTGTCAGAAAGGGGTTAACTAGCATTCGGCTGTAGCACTCTCCCTGAAGAAGCTGTACAGCGAAGCGCGTGTGTTGTCTGGGCTACATGAGCCGTGGGTTATCATGGGTAACATGTATGCTGTAGCATATCTTGGTCAACATAGGACACCTTATCAACCTTTGGGCAGTTTAACTATTACAGCTTTTTCTAGGAATAGTCTATGAGCATTTTACATATGTGACTATAATAACCTTATAATCATCTTTATATCCCTGCTATATGCTTTTCTTGTGTTTATTTATTGTTGGATAGCTGGATTCATCTGGCTACAGCCATTTGAGATTACCAACAATTATTACATTATTTGTGATTTATTACACATTGCACCATGTAGTATATTTCAACCTGTCTGTAGCTTGTCTCCAGTATACCTTGTACGCACTGGTGGGGGATGTAGCATACCAGTTCTTTACCCCTTAGCATTATTGGGGTATTATATGGTGCTCTATATGCATTTATGGCTTATACTAATTCTATATGGAGCGCCCCCTAGGACCCTGGGGTACTCGGGCCGGGTCCGGTGGTCGTTAAAGAGGTGATCACGGTGGCAGTGACCCGGTCTGTGGCACTGGGCGTCCAAGTAAAAGGAAAGGACTATTAAGGGGTTATTTAAATAAAGAGTTTTCGTTACGCCACCTGTAGTATTCGGTCAGGGATGAGCGATGCTGCTTAAAAGGGTCCTCTGGGGGTGATGGCACTGCAGCAAGGATGGCATGGCTTCCCACAGGTGAAGCTGGGTCCCCAGGGCTCCCGGTGTAATAGGCAAAGATGTTGTGGTGCCAGAAAGAATCAGAGGACACAAGGTTGCAGTCTCTTTACCTGTTTACTGGTGGTGAAAAGCCACAGTCCAGGGTATCGGTAACAGGTGATGGTGAGGTCCAGGCAGCCTGGAAACGATTAGGGATCCCCTTAGCCATGTGGAATTAGGAGCCTTCCTTGCTGCGCTGCCTAGGGCTTCTAACAAGGTCCTCTCTCTTTCTCTCTCTGTATCCTAGGACAGTACCCGCATGGCAGGCAGCACAAGCCATTTTACAGGTGTCTGTATTTACTGTGACTGCAGGCTCTGGATGCTGCTGTGCCTTCGGGTGTAGATGTGGGCAAGTAACTTTCAATCTCCTGCCCTCCGGTTTCTGCTATGGGGCATACAGTCCCACACAGCCTCGGACTCCCGATGTCCGGTTCCTGCGCTTCGGCGTGGAGGGAGCCCAGTCGCAGCTCCCCTCTAGCTCCTCACTTCCCCTGTGCTCCTTCCTCCTACACACTCTCTACAGACTGATCTAACTCCTCCAAGCCAGAACATATATAAGAGAGTTCCCCTGAAACCGGTTCTAGAGCTCCCCCTTCTGGCCTGGAGTCAGAACGTGTTGCATGTACAGGTTACTTGTTAAAGGGATCCTCCTCGTTTCGAGGCATCACCCTCCCCGAGAGGAAGGCAATGCCACTGTGGTACCTGGACTCCTGGGGTGCCGCATATACACCATTGCTAGTAATATTTATAAAAATATGATTTATTGTGCTGTTATGTCCATCTTTTGGTATGTCACCATGGCCCATGTTTGCACCTGACTGTGTGCGGCTCAGGTTGTGTCATTGATATTTTATATGTTTGTATTCTTTATTTTAGGTGTGCACATCACTAGTGTATTTCTTTTTTCTCCCTCATGTCATATAGCCATGGAAGAAACAATTAATTCTATACCCTTTCCTAGGCCGTAAAACCCTCAACGTGGCAGACCCCACAGTCATCACACCCTGTGCTGCCACCATAATAACCTTCCTGTCATAAGTATCTGTGAGATGTGAGGAATAGTAGTGAGATACATATAAGAATGAAGTAATTACTGCTGATATATGGCCTGATAATAGATCTGAAGAGACTTTATCTTGACAACAGCAGAAATTACAACCACACAATGACCCTGCAATAAAGTGCAATGCCGAGAAATCCTCCCTGCTGATGAGCAAGCTTGATCATGCCACAGCTCCACCGGATGTGCTGCCGAGATGATGGATATATATTTCTGAACTGCTCTGAGCCACCATTGGTTTTCATTGATATCTTTACGTTAATGCACTGACCTTGTGAGAAGCAGCCATAATTAAAGGGGTCATCCAGGACTTTTCATTTTTTCCTATGGGGTCGAGCACTTATCTGCCCTGGGCGGATTTTTCCTGTCTCAGAGTGGTCACATACAATTCTCCAGATTCCTGTGACTTTGTGTCCGCAGAGCAGCTCCTTCTCTTCCGCTCTGCTCTGTCATGTTGATTGACAGCCAGCTCCCCACTACATTAGGCTGAGCCAGCTGTCAATCAACATGGCGCTGGCAGTGGCGTCCCATTTACAGAGTAGATTGGAAGAGAAGGAACTGCTCTGTGGATGTATGTCACAGGAAGCTGGAGAATCGCCAGCGGTACATTCTGTGACCTCTCTGAGCCGGGACCGATCCTTGCAGGGCAGAACTGGCAGGTTCCCGAATAGTCCCTTTAATTACATGAATATTCAAGTCACTAATTCAGCTATCAGCACACTCCCCTCCTAATATGCTCTGTGCTGCTGTGAGTCTTTCTCTCACCAGACTGGCAGAGAATATGGGTGGAGACTGGCGTAACAGCACTTTACACCCTAAAGCCTTGTAATGAAAGGTTCCAGTGGAATCGAGTTACATGTTTTGTTACAGAACTTGATCAGCGGCTTTTATGGCCCTGGTGTATAACATTATTTATGTATTGTGTGACCTTTACTATACTGCATTTTACCACTTCCAAATTAGAAATCTCTGGCATTCTGTGTGGCACTAAAAAGTTGCAGCAACCTCTCTACTCTGTACAGAGACTGACACAGGTGCTCCTCCTGGTGGTGGCTGCAGACACAATCTTATTCATCTCTGTTTACAGGGAGTTCCCTCTAGTGGTGGCTGCATACATAATCTTATCATGTATACAGGGAGCTCCCCCTAGTGGTGGCTGCAGGCAGAATCTTATAATGTATCTTTGTATACAGAGAGCTCTCCCTAGTGGTGGGTACAGACAGATTCTTATCATGTATCTCTGTATACTGGGAGCTCCCTCTAGTCATGGCTGCAGACACAATCTTATTTATCTCTGTATACAGGGAGTTCCCTCTAGTGGTGGCTGCAGATTCTTATCATGTATCTCTGTATACAGGGAGCTCCCCCTAGTGGTGGCTGCAGACAATCTTTTGAATATCTGTATACAGGGAGCTCCCCGTAGTAGTGGTTTCAGACAGAATCTTATGTATCTCTGTATACAGGGAACTCCCCCTAGTGGTGGCTGCAGACAGAATCTTATTATGTATCTCTGTATACAGGGAGCTCCCAGTGGTGGTGGCTGCAGACAGGATCTTAACATGCATCTCTGTATACAGGGAGCTCCCCCTAGTGGTGGCTGCAGACAGATTCTTATCATGTATCTCTGTATACAGGGAGCTCCCCCTAGTGGTGGCTGCAGACAGATTCTTATCATGTATCTCTGTATACAGGGAGCTCCCCCTAGTGGTGGCTGCAGACAGAATCTTAGCCTGTATCTCCGTATACAGGGAGCTCCTCTTAGTGGTGGCTGCAGACAGAATCTTATGTATCTCTGTATACAGGGAGCTCCCCTAGTGGTGGCTGCAGACAGAATCTTATGTATCTCTGTATACAGGGAGCTCCCCCTAGTGGTGTCTGCAGACAGAATCTTAGCCTGTATCTCCGTATACAGGGAGCCCCTCTTAGTGGTGGCTGCAGACAGAATCTTATGTATCTCTGTATACAGGGAGCTCCCCCTAGTGGTGGCTGCAGACAGAATCTTATGTATCTTTGTTTACAGGGAGCTCCCCTAGTGGTGGCTGCAGACAGAATCTTATGTATCTCTGTATACAGGGAGCTCCCCCTAGTGGTGTCTGCAGACAGAATCTTAGCCTGTATCTCCGTATACAGGGAGCTCCTCTTAGTGGTGGCTGCAGACAGAATCTTATGTATCTCTGTATACAGGGAGCTCCCCCTAGTGGTGGCTGCAGACAGAATCTTATGTATCTCTGTGTACAGGGAGCTCCCCTAGTGGTGGCTGCAGACAGAATCTTATGTATCTATGTGTACAGGGAGCTCCCCTTTGTGGTTGCTGCAGACAAAATATTATGTATTTCTTTATTCAGGAAGCTCCCTGTTATGACCCCAATGGCGAGGGTCTCAGAGGAACGTGGAAGTCTGCAGAGTACAAAAATCCAGCTCATAGGGCAGTGGTAACTGGGTTGACCATATATCTACTCCTAACGCCAACACTAGAAGTAGCCGGGGATCATTCCTACGTTGATTCTAGATGACACGCGTCAGCCGGAGAATCTAGCTACCCCTAGTAGAGGAAAACAAAGACCTTTCTTGCCTCCAGAGAAGGGGACCCCAAAGCTGGATAGAAGCCCCCCACAAATAATGACGGTTAGGTAAGAGGAAATGACAAACACAGAAATGAACCAGGTTTAGCACAGAGAGGCCCGCTTACTGATAGCAGAATAAAGAAAGGTAACTTATATGGTCAACAAAAACCCTATCAAAATCCACACTGGAAATTCAAGAACCCCCGAACCGTCTAACGGTCCGGGGGGAGAACACCAGCCCCCCTAGAGCTTCCAGCAAAGGTCAGGATATAGATTTAGAACAAGCTGGACAAAAATACAAAACCAAAACAAATAGCAAAAAGCAAAAGGCAGACTTAGCTGATATAACTGGAACCAGGATCAGTAGACAAGAGCACAGCAGACTAGCTCTGATAACTACGTTGCCAGGCATAGAACTGAAGGTCCAGGGAGCTTATATAGCAACACCCCTAACTAACGACCCAGGTGCGGATAAAAGGAATGACAGAAAAACCAGAGTCAAAAAACTAGTAACCACTAGAGGGAGCAAAAAGCAAATTCACAACAGTACCCCCCCCTTAGTGAGGGGTCACCGAACCCTCACCACGACCACCAGGGCGATCAGGATGAGCGGCATGAAAGGCACGAACTAAATCGGCCGCATGAACATCAGAGGCGACCACCCAGGAATTATCCTCCTGACCATAGCCCTTCCACTTGACCAGGTACTGAAGCCTCCGCCTGGAGAGGCGAGAATCCAAGATCTTCTCCACCACGTACTCCAACTCGCCCTCAACCAACACCGGAGCAGGAGGCTCAGCAGAAGGAACTACAGGCACAATGTACCGCCGCAACAAGGACCTATGAAATACATTGTGAATAGCAAACGACACAGGAAGATCCAGACGAAAAGATACAGGATTAAGGATTTCCAATATCTTGTAAGGCCCAATAAAACGAGGTTTAAATTTGGGAGAGGAGACCTTCATAGGAACAAAGCGGGAAGAAAGCCATACCAAATCCCCAACGCGTAGTCGGGGACCCACACCGCGGCGGCGGTTGGCAAAGCGCTGAGCCTTCTCCTGTGACAACTTCAAGTTGTCCACCACATGATTCCAGATCTGCTGCAACCTATCCACCACAGAATCCACCCCAGGACAGTCAGAAGGCTCCACATGACCCGAAGAAAAGCGAGGATGGAAACCAGAGTTGCAGAAAAAAGGCGAAACCAAGGTGGCGGAACTAGCCCGATTATTAAGGGCAAACTCAGCCAACGGCAAGAATGTCACCCAATCGTCCTGATCAGCAGAGACAAAACACCTCAAATAAGCCTCCAAAGTCTGATTGGTTCGCTCCGTCTGTCCATTAGTCTGAGGATGGAAAGCAGACGAAAACGACAAATCAATGCCCATCCTACTACAAAAGGATCGCCAGAACCTGGAAACGAACTGGGATCCTCTGTCTGACACAATATTCTCAGGGATGCCGTGCAAACGAACCACGTTCTGGAAAAACACAGGAACCAGATCGGAAGAGGAAGGCAGCTTAGGCAAAGGAACCAAATGGACCATCTTGGAGAAGCGATCACATATCACCCAGATAACGGACATGCCCTGAGATAGCGGAAGATCAGAAATGAAATCCATGGAGATATGTGTCCAAGGTCTCTTCGGAACAGGCAAGGGCAAGAGCAAACCGCTGGCACGAGAACAGCAAGGCTTAGCTCGAGCACAAGTCCCACAGGACTGCACAAATGACCGCACATCCCTTGACAAGGAAGGCCACCAAAAGGACCTGGCCACCAGATCTCTGGTGCCAAAAATTCCCGGGTGACCTGCCAACACCGAGGAATGAACCTCGGAAATGACTCTGCTGGTCCACTTATCCGGGACAAACAGTCTGTCAGGTGGACAAGACTCAGGCCTATCAGCCTGAAATCTCTGCAACACACGTCGCAGATCCGGAGAAATAGCTGACAAGATAACTCCATCTTTAAGAATACCAACAGGATCAGCGACTCCAGGAGCATCAGGCACAAAGCTCCTAGAAAGAGCATCGGCCTTCACATTCTTTGAACCTGGTAAATACGAGACAACAAAATCAAAGCGGGAGAAAAACAATGACCAGCGGGCCTGTCTCGGATTAAGGCGTTTAGCAGACTCGAGATACATCAGATTTTTGTGATCAGTCAAGACCACCACACGATGCTTAGCACCCTCGAGCCAATGACGCCACTCCTCAAATGCCCATTTCATGGCCAACAACTCCCGATTGCCCACATCATAATTTCGCTCGGCAGGCGAAAACTTCCTAGAGAAAAAGGCACAAGGTTTCATAACAGAGCAACCAGGGCCTCTCTGCGACAAAACGGCCCCTGCCCCAATCTCCGAAGCATCCACCTCAACCTGAAAGGGAAGTGAGACGTCAGGCTGGCACAAAACAGGCGCCGAAGTAAACCGGCGTTTCAACTCCTGGAAAGCCTCCACGGCAGCAGGAGCCCAGTTAGCTACATCGGAGCCCTTCTTGGTCATATCCGTCAAAGGTTTCACAATGCTAGAAAAATTAGCGATAAAACGACGGTAGAAGTTAGCGAAGCCCAAGAACTTCTGAAGACTCTTAACTGACGAGGGCTGAGTCCAATCAAGAATAGCTCGGACCTTGACTGGGTCCATCTCCACAGCAGAAGGGGAAAAAATGAACCCCAAAAAGGGAACCTTCTGTACACCAAAGAGACACTTTGAGCCCTTGACAAACAAAGAATTTTCACGCAAAATTTTAAAGACCAACCTGACCTGCTCCACATGCGAATCCCAATTATCAGAAAAAACCAAAATATCATCCAGATAAACAATCAAAAATTTATCCAGATACTTCCGGAAAATGTCATGCATAAAGGACTGAAAAACTGAAGGCGCATTGGAGAGCCCAAAAGGCATCACCAAGTACTCAAAATGACCTTCGGGCGTATTGAATGCGGTTTTCCATTCATCACCTTGCTTAATGCGCACAAGGTTGTACGCACCACGAAGGTCTATCTTGGTGAACCACTTGGCACCCTTAATCCGGGCAAACAAGTCAGACAACAGCGGCAAAGGATACTGAAATTTGACAGTGATCTTATTTAAAAGCCGATAATCAATACAAGGTCTCAAAGATCCGTCCTTTTTTGCCACAAAAAAGAATCCCGCACCAAGAGGAGAAGAAGACGGACGAATATGTCCTTTCTCCAGAGACTCCTTGATATATGAACGCATAGCGGTATGTTCAGGTACCGACAGATTAAACAGTCTTCCCTTAGGAAATTTACTGCCTGGGATCAAATCTATAGCACAGTCACAGTCCCTATGAGGAGGCAGTGCACTGGACTCAGACTCACTGAAGACATCCTGATAATCAGACAAATACTCCGGAACTTCCGAAGGCGTAGAAGAAGCAATAGACACAGGCAGGGAATCCCCATGAATACCACGACAGCCCCAACTTGAGACTGACATAGCCTTCCAGTCCAGGACTGGATTATGAGTCTGTAACCATGGCAGCCCTAAAACAACCAAATCATGCATTTTATGTAAAACCAGGAAACGTATCACCTCGCGGTGTTCAGGAGTCATGCACATGGTAACCTGTGTCCAATACTGCGGTTTATTTGCTGCCAATGGTGTAGCATCAATACCCCTAAGAGGAATAGGATTTTCTAATGGTTCAAGAGTAAAACCACAGCGCTTAGCAAATGAGAGATCCATGAGACTCAGGGCAGCACCTGAATCTACAAACGCCATGACAGGATAAGATGACAGTGAGCAAATCAAAGTTACAGACAGAATAAATTTAGGTTGCAAATTACCAACGGTGACAGGACTAACAACCTTAGCTATACGTTTAGAGCATGCTGAGATAACATGTGTAGAATCACCACAGTAGTAGCACAAGCCATTCCGGCGTCTATGAATTTTCCGCTCATTTCTAGTCAGGATTCTATCACATTGCATTAAATCAGGTGTCTGTTCAGACAACACCATGAGGGAATTTGCAGTTTTTCTATCACATTGCACCGAATTAGGTGTCTGTTCAGACAACACCATGAGGGAATTTGCGGTTTTGCGCTCCCGCAACCGCCGGTCAATTTGAATAGCCAGTGCCATAGTATCATTCAGACCTGTGGGAATGGGAAAACCCACCATAACATTCTTAATGGCTTCAGAAAGGCCATTTCTAAAATTAGCGGCCAGTGCACACTCGTTCCAATGTGTCAGCACGGACCATTTCCGAAATTTTTGGCAATACACTTCAGCCTCGTCCTGCCCCTGAGACATAGCCAGCAAGGCCTTTTCCACCTGAATCTCAAGATTGGGTTCCTCATAAAGTAAACCGAGCGCCAGAAAAAACGCATCAAGATCAGCCAATGCCGGATCTCCTGGCGCCAGCGAAAAAGCCCAATCCTGAGGGTCGCCCCGTAAGAACGAAATAACAATTTTTACTTGCTGAGCAGAATCTCCAGATGAACAGGGTCTCAGGGACAAAAACAATTTACAATTATTCACGAAATTCCTAAACTTAAACCTGTCTCCGGAAAACAGTTCAGGAATCGGTATTTTAGGTTCTGACCTAGGATTTCTGATAACATAGTCTTGTATGCCCTGCACACGAGTAGCCAGCTGGTCCACACTTGTAATCAAGGTCTGGACATTCATGTCTGCAGCAAGCATAGCCACTCTGAGGTAAAGGGGAAGAAGAAGAAAAAAAAAAAAAAAAAAAAAAACTCAGAATCTTCTTTCTTATAATCCCTCTTCTGCAATGCATTAAACATTTAATCAAGGCCTGGCAAACTGTTATGACCCCAATGGCGAGGGTCTCAGAGGAACGTGGAAGTCTGCAGAGTACAAAAATCCAGCTCATAGGGCAGTGGTAACTGGGTTGACCATATATCTACTCCTAACGCCAACACTAGAAGTAGCCGGGGATCATTCCTACGTTGATTCTAGATGACACGCGTCAGCCGGAGAATCTAGCTACCCCTAGTAGAGGAAAACAAAGACCTTTCTTGCCTCCAGAGAAGGGGACCCCAAAGCTGGATAGAAGCCCCCCACAAATAATGACGGTTAGGTAAGAGGAAATGACAAACACAGAAATGAACCAGGTTTAGCACAGAGAGGCCCGCTTACTGATAGCAGAATAAAGAAAGGTAACTTATATGGTCAACAAAAACCCTATCAAAATCCACACTGGAAATTCAAGAACCCCCGAACCGTCTAACGGTCCGGGGGGAGAACACCAGCCCCCCTAGAGCTTCCAGCAAAGGTCAGGATATAGATTTAGAACATAATCAAAAAGAACCTAGCACTCAACTTGTTGCCTTTAGCGTGAGTTTTATTGTAGTGGTACAAATTAAACGTTTCGGTCCCACACTTGGACCTTCGTCAGTAACTTAATGCTGTAATACACAGGGACGGTACTTATAGAGACCGTGGCTGGATATGGTGGGAGCAGACGCGGATTCCACCGCTGGTCTCAGAGACCAGCGGTGGAATCCGCGTCTGCTCCCACCATATCCAGCCACGGTCTCTATAAGTACCGTCCCTGTGTATTACAGCATTAAGTTACTGACGAAGGTCCAAGTGTGGGACCGAAACGTTTAATTTGTACCACTACAATAAAACTCACGCTAAAGGCAACAAGTTGAGTGCTAGGTTCTTTTTGATTATGATTTATGAAGGTTTGGGATCCTAACCTAAGCACCACCCCTCTCAGTAGTGCACACGGTATTTTGTATGATAGATTTAGAACAAGCTGGACAAAAATACAAAACCAAAACAAATAGCAAAAAGCAAAAGGCAGACTTAGCTGATATAACTGGAACCAGGATCAGTAGACAAGAGCACAGCAGACTAGCTCTGATAACTACGTTGCCAGGCATAGAACTGAAGGTCCAGGGAGCTTATATAGCAACACCCCTAACTAACGACCCAGGTGCGGATAAAAGGAATGACAGAAAAACCAGAGTCAAAAAACTAGTAACCACTAGAGGGAGCAAAAAGCAAATTCACAACAGCTCCCCCACTAGAGGTGGCTGCAGACAGAATATTATGTATATCTGTATGAAGGGAGCACCCCCACGTGGTGGCTGCAGATAGAATGTTATTATGTATCTCTGTATACAGGAAGCTCCCCCTAGTGGTGGCTGCAGACAGAATCTTGTTATGTCTCTCTGTATACAAGGAGCTCCCCCTGGTGGTGGCCACAGCCATACATAATCTTATCATGTATCCCTGTATACTTGGAGCTCCCCCTTGTGGTGGGGTCAGGTGTTTTACATTTTATCATGGACAATATTTCTCCTTATCTAATGGGCTGTGCTACTACCCCAGTAAGAAACATGGAAATTTCTCTAGCACAGTATATCCCAAAAACATAATGCATTAATTTGTAATTTATAATGTTAGCCCTAATTGGAAGAGCTGTGATTACAAAGTCTGCACAGAACTGTGAAATATGTTGCTGCTATATAAGTAAACAAAGGATATAATTTCCCATTCCTGAAAGTGTCACTTCACTTCGCAGATCTACTTGAGATAAAGTAAAATGCTGCTGCTGTAGGCAAGGTTAGACCACATCTCCCAGCAGCACCATCTCATTCCTGGGATATTCTCCGAGTGCTGCTTGACCTTCCACAAGACAAACAACCTCCGGAGTGCACACAAGACACTTGTATGAACAGCAGGCGATTCTCTCAAGGAAATAATAAAGACAGAAAATAATTTCCTCGCTTACTAGCGATGCTGCAGTCAACTTTCATGTCAGTGACGTGTTTCCCAAATGCATATTATAGATGATTGCAAAAATGGGGAGGGGGCTCCTTATGCTACAGGGTGCAGCAGTGGAAAACAGCACTGCAGCCTGATCATTGCTGAAAGGTTTTATCACTTTACTAGTAGAGTACTGGCGCTATATAAGAATATGTATAGAGGTTCTGCTGGTAATGTGAACTTAAAACGGTGACGTGCTGTCACGACTGTGTCACGCCAACCTGGGGGTAGAAGATCTTCCACTTAGCTGGTGTATTTGGATCCCATAGTAAATGAATTTGGCTTCCTTTGTTGCTGAAGAGGTTAACGACCATTTCTATGCTGATCAGAAACATGCAGCTCAATTTCAGCTGCTTCTGATCTGGTGGTTAACGCTTCCTATAAAACCTGGCCAGACCAGATATGTCTTGCCGGTGAAAGTGGATGCTTTGTTTCTGAGTTTCCCTGGTGGTGGGAGTACAGAGGATGCTGTCCCTATTTGCAAGAAGGGGTTTTCCTCTCTGCAGTGCGCTCTGAACTTGAGGGTGAGGTATTGAAGGCTCAAGGGAACCCCCCTGCTGGTCCTTCAGGAAAATTGTTTGTACCTGTTCATCTGCATCTTAAAATGTTTAAGGCACATCATGACTCGGCTCTGGCTGATAACCCAGGTAGTAAGGCGTCCTTAGACCTCCTTTGTCGTCATTTTTGATGGCTAAAGTTGAGTAAGGATGTAGTTGACTATGTGTCTTCATGTTGCGTCTGTGCGCATTCCAAGACCCCGCACACTCGTCTGTCTGGGGCTCTTTTACCATTTACCATTCCTGACCGACCATGGACTCATTTATACTTGGATTTCATTACGGATCTTCCTTCGTCCTCTGCTAAAATTGTTATCTTAGTTGCGGTGGATAGGTTTAATCAAATGGCGCACTTTATTGCATTACCTGCTTTCCCTAACGCCATGACACTGGCTCAGGTGTTTATCACTGAGATCTGGAGGCTTCGTGGGGTTCCCTCGGATGTGGTGTCAGATCGGGGGACCAAATTTGTATCTAAATTTTGGAGGGAGTTTTGTGCTTGTTTAGGGATGCATCTAGCCTTTTCTTTGGCTTTCCATCATCAAACTAATGGCCAGACTAAACTCCTAAACCAAAGTTTGGAAACTTACCTCAGATGTTTTGTGTCAGATAACCAGGAGGATTGGTCTTATTTTCCACCACTGGCTGAGTTTGCGTTAAACAATCGTTGTAGTGAGTCCACTTGTAAGTCGCCATTTTATGGCACATACATCCACAATTCTGTACCTTCAGTAAAGATGTGTCTTCGAGGGTACCTGGGGAGGAACAATTGTCTTCTTCGCTCTCATCTGTGTGGGAAGGGGTTCAGAATAATGTAAGGATCATTAGGGACAAATACAATCGTATGGCTGATAAGAAATGATTGTCAGATCTGGATCTGGGAGATGAATGACTTAGTATGGCTATCCACCAAAAATATTAAACTTAGTTCCTTCTTGGATATTAGATCCTAGGTTTATTGGTCTTTATAAGGCGACTGTCAAAATCAACCCTGTAACTTTTCGTCTCAAGATTCCGCTGACTTTCAAGATCTATAATGTTTTTCACGGGTCTTTACTCAAAAAATTTGCTGCTACTGTGGAGCAGTCACCTTTGTCGCCGCCAGCGGTTATTGTTGATGGCAATTCTGAATTTTAGGTAGCGAAAATCATCAATTCCCATGTGGTTTGCCGCTCTGTACAGTACCTAGTACATTGGAAAGGATATGGTCCAGAGGAGAGGATGTGGGTGCCGGTATCTGAGGTTAATGCTGGTAGGTTGATACAGTCCTTTCATTTGGCCCATCCCGGTAAACCCGGCCCCGAGCATCCTGGGGCCCCTCGTAGAAGGAGGGGGGAGAACTGTCACAAGTGTGTAAAGCCATCCTTGGAGATCTTGGGGTAGAAGATCACTGCATATTGTGAATCACAGACCTTCCATTTAGCCTGTATATTTGGATCCATTATTAAATTAATTTGGTTTCCTTTTGGTGCTGAAGAGGTTACCAACCCGTTCTATGCTGGGCAGAAACATGCAGCTCCTTCTGATCTTATCGTTAACTCTTCCTATAAAACTGGCTAGACCCTATCTGTCCTGCCAGTGAAAGTTCTGCTTCCTTGCTGCTAGGAGACGCTGTGCTGTGTGCTCAAGCTAAGTAGTTGAAGTTTGGAGTTGGAGTTGTGGTGTTCTGTAGGTTGCTGTTGTACATGTGTGTTTATCTCCTGGTCCTATTCCCATTTAGTTTATTCTTCCCTGTCCCTATCCTCCTCCCTAATGTTGGTTAGTGCTTTTGTATGGTAGAGGTATTCTGTTATCCCTGTTTTGTCTTTGTGTCTGGTTTACCTTTTTTTCATGCCTCATGGGGTGGGGGAGGGGACAGATTAGGGTTTTTACAGGAGCATAGTAAGGTCGGAGACTCGGGCCTCTCTAACATTAAGGGTACCACCGGGACAGGGATAGTTAGGGTCCCAACTTCAGGGACAGTTTTAGGCCCCTCTTCCTTACTGAAGACCATCACAGTGTGACATGTGTAGGACCACTTCTGGTGGTGTAGAGTAGGTGAGGTGGTGATACTCTGCGGATGAGGAGCAATATAAAGGATGATGCGGTGGTACACTGGTGGTAAGGAGTATATAGGATGAGGCAGTGGTAGACTGGTGATGAGGCGTATAAAGGATGAGGCCATTGTACACAGGTGGTGAGGAGTATAAAGGATGAGGCAGCTGTACACTGGCAGTGATTAGCACAAAGGATGAGGCGGTTGTACACTTGTGGTGACGAGTATAAAAGATGAGGCGGTTGTACATTGGCGGTGAGGAGTATAAAAAATTAAGCTTCGGTACACTGGTGGTGAGGAGTATAAAGGATGAGGTGGTTGTACACTGGTGGTGTGGACTATAGAGGATGAGGCAGCGTTACACTGCTGGTGAGGAGTGTAAAGGATGAGGCGGTTATACACTTGTGGTGTGGAGTAAGGAAAATGAGGTGGTGGTACATTGGTGGTGAGTATAGAGGAAGAGGTGGTGGTTGTCGTATCTGCCAGCACCTCTGCATGGTTCCTCTCCTCCCACCATGTGGGGAGAACACGGACTTATTCACCACCTCGGAGTAGTCCTTAGCTACTGCTTCCTGGGTTGTGTGCGCATTGCAGTTTCCGGCGGTGCGCCTAGTACGCACACTCTCCTGCTTTTAAAAGGGCAGCGCGCGCCCGTGGTAAAAAGCCCCCAGCTGTCAGCTGAGAAGCATTTAGTTAATGTTAACACCTGCCAGATGTCTCCCAGCTTATAGCTGGGAGGCATCTTGTAAAAAAAGGCACCCTCTCTAGTTAGGAGGTGAATGAGCAACCTCTATCATTAATGCTAGGTGATTTAGTGTGTACCACTGTTTGTTGTTAGGACCCCCATCCCTAGTCTGTTAATGTTTCCTGTATCCTTTGTTCCTTTAGCTCAGTATAGTTAGTCTTTGTTCCTGTGTCCGCTTCGGCGGCATCTGTACCCTGAAACCGCATCGCCCTGGAGTGGTACCTGGCAGCTACCTGCCGCACAAGCGTGACCTCACCACTAGAGGCTCCAGTGAACACCAAGGTAGCTGCTTAGTCACGCCCCACCAGGGTCGCTCCGATCTGAGGCACAGTGGGTCCACAATCTACTTGCGCCAACTGCGGGCTTAACAGTGGTACTCTGGTGGTGAGGAGTATAAAGGATGAAGCTGTGGTAAACTGGTGATGAGGAGTATGAAGGCGAGGCGGTTGTACAATGGTGGTGAGGAGTATAAAGGGTGAGGCAGTGGTACAATGGTGGTGAGGAGTATAAAGGGTGAGGCGATTGTACACTGGTGGTGTGGACTATAGAAGATGAGGTGGTGGTACACTGATGAGGAGTATAAAGGAATAAGCAATGGTACACTGGTGGTGATGAAGGTAAAGGATGAGGAAGTGGTAAACTGGTGGTCAGGAGTATAAAGGGTGAGGCGGTTGTACACTGGTTGTTAGGAGTATAAAGGATGAAGTGGTTGGACACTGGTGGTGAGGAGTATAAAAAAATTAAGTGGCGGTACAATGGTGGTGAGGAGTATAAAGGATGAGGCGGTTGTACACTGGTGTTGTGGACTATAGTGTTGTGGACTATATAAGGTGAGGTGGTGGTACACTGGTGGGGGAGTATAGATGATGAGGCGGCTGTACACTTGTGGTGAGGAGTATAAAGGATGTGGCGGTTGTACACTGGTGGCGTGGACTTTAGAAGATGAGGTGGTTGTACACTCGTGGGGAGGAGTATAGAGGATGAGGCGGCTGTACTCTGGTGGTGATGAGTATAAAGGATGAGGTGGTTGTACACTGGTGGTGTGGAGTATAGAAGATGAGGTGGTGGTACTTTGGTGGTAAGGAGTACAGAGGATGAGGTGGTGGTTGTCGTGTCTGCCAGCGCATCTGCATGGTTCCCCTCATCCCACAATGCAGGAACGCAGGCTTACTCACCGCCCCAACCTCGGCGCAGTCCTTGGCATGCTCATGCTTCCTGGGTTGTGTGCGCATTGCAATTCCCAGTGGTGTGCCTAGTATGCACACTCCTCTGCTTTTAAAGAGGCAGCGCGTGCACATGGTAAAATACCCCCAGCTTTAGCTAAGAGGCATTTAGTTAATGTTAACACTTGATAATAGCTGGGAAGCATCTTGTAAAAAGGCACCCTCTCCAATTGGGAGGTGCCTGAGCAACCCCTATAGTTACTGCTAGGTGATTTTGTACAACTGTATGTTGCCAGGACCTCCATCCCTAGTCTGTTAATTTTTCTGGTATCCTGTGGTCCGTTAGCCCAGTATAGATAGTCTTTGTTTCTGTGTCTGCTTTGGTGGTGTCTGTACCCTGAAACTGCATCGCCCTGGAGTGGTACCTAGCAGTTACCTGCCACACAAGCCTGACCTGACCACTAGAGGCTCCAGTAAACACCAAGGTAGCTGATTAGTCACGCCCCATCAGAGTAGCTCCGGTCTGTGGCACAGTGGATCCATAAACCATGTGCGCCACCTATCGGCATAATAGTGGTACACTGGTGATAAGGAGTATAGAAGATGAGGCGGTGTGACACTGGTGGTGAGGAGAATAGAAGATGAGGCAGTAATACATTGGTGGTAAGGAGTATAGAAGATAAGGTGGTGGTAAACTGGAGGTGAGGAGTATAAAGAATGAGGCGATGGTACACTGGTGGTGAGGAGTATAGAAGATGAAGTAGTGGTACATTGGTGATGAGGCAGAGGTACACTGGTGGTGAGGATTATATATTAAGAAGGGGTTATATACTGGTGGTGAGGAGTATAGAGGATGAGGCAACAGATCAAACATATAGAACTCAAGGCCCAGGCGAGCACAAAGCACAAAATGCACAAGATGAATGTACCTCTGGCAATGGTCTGGGAGAAGCTGCTCAGTTAAGTAGCATGGCAGTCACCGGGGATAGTGAACACCTGAGAAACCCGATGCCTCCCAGTCACAGATTGGCTAGTCGAGCTGTCAATAAACACACCAACAGCTCAGCACGCCCCTGTACCAGACTGGATGGTCATGCTGTCAATCAAAGTACTGACAGCTTCAGCACACCCCTGTACCAGATTGGATGGCCAAGCTGTCAGTAACTGCATCCTAGACACCCTGAGGGGAGGAACCGTGACAACTATCCATTACATGTGCCATTTCTGGTTCTTTTCTCGGCTCTTCCCACTTGCCCTGATGTGGTGGCAAGTGGGGAAATAGTTTTGGAGTTGACATCACCTTTGTAATGTCAGCTGACATCAAGCTCAGGGGTTAGTAATGGAGAGGCATCTATTTTGACTCAGCAACATCCACTGCTGCTTGTTTCTGGAAAACACTCATGGAGTCAAAATCGTCACTACACCTGTAGATAAATTCCCAGAGGAGTGTAATTTCCAAAATGGGGTCACGTGAGGGGGAATTCTGCGCATCTAGCAATTAGGGGTTCTGTATATGGAATCCGCAAACTATTCTACAATAATTTGTTTTCCAAGACTCAAATAGCGCTCCTTCCTTCTCTAGCCTTGCTTTGTGGCTAAGCAGTACTGTACAGCCACATATGAGGCATTGCCACGTTCAGCAGAAATTGTGTGACACATTTTGGCACCATTTTTACTCATTTCCCAGTGTGAAAATGTAAAATCTGGGGCTTAAAGAATTTTTTAGTGGTAAAAATGTAATTATTTTTTCTTCACTGCCCACTGGTATAAAATTCTGTGACACACCTGTGGTGTTAATATGATCACTGCAACCCTAGATTAATTCATTGAGAGGTACAGTTTGTAAAATGGGGTTTCCTGCTCAAAAATAGTTTTCAACTACTATGGGGTATTGGTGTATTCAGGAAAAACTGCATAATAAATTGAACTGTTCGTTTTCTCCTATTACCCCTTTTAAAAGTTGTAAACTTGGGGTCAAAGCGACATTTTAGTGGAAAAAAATAGTAATATTTCATTTACTTAGCAAAATGTTATAAAAGTTTGTGAATTGCCTGAGGGTTAAAAATACTCACTACTTACCTAGATGAATTCTTTGAGAGGTGTAGTTTAAAAAATGGGATCACTTGTGGGGGTTTCTGCTCTTTTGGCATATCTGGTGCTCTTCAAATTTGACATGGTATTCGCAACCTTTTCTAGCCAAAATAGCGCTCATTCCCTTTCCAGTCCTGACACGCACCCTAGCAGTTGTTTTCCAACAAATATGGGCTATCTCCGTACTCTGGAAACATTGTACAACAAATTTTGGCATCCATTTTCTCCTTTTACCCTTGTGAAAATAAAAAAATTGGGTCAGGAACAACATTTTTGTGAGAAAAATTTGATTTATTTTTTTTATTTTCATGGCTCAATGTTATAAATTTCTGTGGAGCACCTGGAGCTTCAAGATGCTCACCATACATCTAGATAAATTCCTTGAGGGGTGTAGTTTCCAAAATGAAGTAATTTGTGGCAGTTTTCCACTGTTTAGGCACCTTAAGGGCTCTCCAAACACTACATGGCGTTGGCTATTGATTCAAGCCAATTTTATATTCCAAAAGTCAAATGGCGCTCCTTCCCTTCCGAGTCCTGCTGTGCGCCAAAACAGTAGTTTTCCACCACAAATGTGGTAACGGCATACAAGTAGAAATTGCACAACACATTTTGGGGTCCATTTTTTTTCTTGCTACCCTTAAGAAAACATTGCAGCTAAAATAACATTTTTGTGGGAAAAATGTGTTTTTACATTTTCACTGCTTAACATTATAAAATTCTGTAGAGCCCCTGAGGGCTCAAGGTGCTCACCACACATCTAGATAAAAATTCCTTGAGGGTTCTAGTTTCCAAAATGGGGAAATTTGTGGGGGGTTTCCACTGTTTAGGGACATCAAGTGCCCTGCAAGTGCGACATGGCGTCCGCTATTGATACCAACCAATTTCACATTACAAAACTCAAACGGTGGTCCTTCCCTTCTGAACCCTGTCGTGCACCCAAACAATAATTTTCCATCACATATGGGGTATTGGGATAATCAGGAGTAATTGCATAACAAATTTTATGGTGCATTTTCTCCTGTTACCCTTGTGAAAATGAAAAAAAAAAAAGCTAAAGTAACATTTTTGTGGGAAAAAGTTAAATGTTCATTTTTTTCCTTTCACGTTTCATTAATTCCTGTGAAGTACCTGAAATGTTAATAATTTTCTTGACTGTGGTTTTGAGCACCTTAAGGGGTGTAGTTTTTAGAATGGTGTCACTTTTGGGTATTTCTGTCATATAGGCCCCTCACACTTCAAATGTGATGTGGTCCCTAAAAATTGGTTTTGTTAATTTTTGTGGAAAAAGAAATTGCTGATCAACTTTTAACCCTTCTAACGTTGTAAGAAAAAAATTGTTTAAAATTTGTGCTGATGTCAAGTAGACATGTGGGAAATGATATTTATGAACTATTTTGTGTGACATAAGTCTATGGTTTAAGGGCATAAAAATTAAAATTTAAAAATTGTGACATTTTCACAGAATTTCCAATATTTTCAGAAATAAATGCTTAAATAAAAGTTATATCAATCAAATTTTACCTCTATCTTGAAGTACAATATGTCATGAAAAAATCTCTATCATTGGAATACTTTGAAGCATTCCAGAGTTATTACCTCATAAAGAGACACTGGTTAGAATTGTAAAAATTGGCCTGGTCATGAAGGCAAAAACAGGCTCTGGCGCGAAAGGGTTAAAATGTGGTGCCCAGAACTGGACACAGTATTCCAGATGAGTGGGACATGTACTCCTTTTTGGTCGTGTGTAGGATTCATAGTATTCGGAGTGTCCTGAGATATCTATGTGAAGTCTATCAATGAGGCATTTTGCCCCTTGGAGATATTTCTATATGCTTCAGTGGACTGTTTTTCTATTGAGTATTCCAGATGAGGTCTGACCAAGGAGGAGAATAGGGGGATAATTACTTCATGTTATTCTCCATTACTAACGCCTGGGCTTGAAGTTCGCTGACATTACAAAGCTGACATCAAACCCAAAACCATTACCCCAGTTTGTAACGCATCAGGGCAAGTGGCAAGAGCCAAGGCTAAGCACCAGAAAAGGAGCCATTTCTGGGGCGGCTGACGGCTCATGTCTTTTGTCTGGAAGGAGACAATATCCATGACCCCTAATCAGCCTATTAATATCAGCTCTTAGCTGTCTGCATAGCCTTTGCTGGTTATTAAAAATAGGGGAGGTGGTGAGGAGTATGAAGGATGAGGCTGTTGTACATTGGTGGTGAGGAGTATAGAAGATGAAGCGGTGGTACACTGATGAGGAGTATAAAGGGTGAGGCACTGGTGGTGAGTAGTGATGAGCAAGTATACTCATTGCTCGGGTTTTCCCGAGCACGCTCCGGTGATCTCCGAGTATTTGTTAGTGTTCGGAGATTTAGTTTTTGTTGACGCAAAAACCTGAGCAACGAGTACACTCGCTCATCACTAGTGGTGAGGATTATAAAGGGTGAGGCGGTGGCACACTGGTAATGAGGAGTATGTAGCATTAGGTGGTGATACATTTGTGTAAGTGAAGAGTATGCACCATGAGGTTTTGAGGAGTACAGAGGATGAACTCTGTTTGCTTAATGATCACAAATTACTAAGGATCATTTCCCATTTATGAGTCTTTATCAGCTGGAGCTACTGGATGACAGGAGATGACAGTGAAGGATCAGTCAGGTGCCGCCACCGGTGACTGGACTTTGTAAATAATCCTACACCTAAAGAATGAGGAAGGGGGTATTAGAACCAACTATGGGAGACGCAACATATCAGTGAGCAGCATTATCGTTAACAGACCCCTCCACCTCTTACCTTTGCCATGTCATTGCCTACCTATGTCAATGCATATATTATTCCCCAGAGCTTCAGACACAGTGCTTAAGGACTTAAGAGCTCAATGCCTCCAGAATCCCCTGTCTGTTCAGTGTTTTTTGGCAATTTGCATTCCAGATAGTGACCTCTACACCAGGCATTTTGCTTTAATCAGAAATAGAAAAAGTAGTTGACCCCTTGCATTGCAGGATTTCAGCCAAGCTGTTACAAGGCTGTCCACATACTTGCTGTGGGTTTCCAATAGCTACCAGCAGAATTATGAATACAGCTCTGTGTCATTATACTGGATGTAACTCAGTGTAGGTGCAAGAGAAATACCATCCTTCCACACTTGCGGCACAATCGCAGAGGGTGTAGAATGCGGGCAATAAATTGCTCTATCTCTATTGTAGGTAACCAACTTACAATTAATGGTGATATACGACTGTCAATCATGTGCCCACCCCCAGCACTTGCGCCTTCCTTATATATACCACATACACCATGTAATTACCAGTTTTATGATGAGATAATAAAGGTTTTAGTTTTTAAGCCCAGCCCAGATCAATATTGACATGAGATTATAGTGTGCAGTGTATGTGTGAGCGCGTACAACACGGGACCCCTCCTGCTTTCACAAAACATAACTCGCAGCACGGATGTTTACCAACGTGTTACTGATACTAATTTCCAGATGGTTTCTTAATTAAAATCACAGACCAACCCTCCCCCTCCAGGCCACCACCTACGTCTGGATTCTCCCAGTTCCTATCACTGGTTAATATCCTCCATAACTGCAGCTGTAAAGTTGGAAATGGATGAAAACTGATTTATGTATTTGCAAAGGAGCTCGTGCATCAGAAACAGAAATGGTGGCTGAAAATAAAAAAGCACCAAGTTTTACCAGTCATAAAACAGAAGGGTTGGCTAGGCAGGGGCAGAGGTTATGGGGCACTCTCTGGCTGGCAGTGCGTAAGGGGGCATTTACTTGCCAAATGAATCAGTATGCGGCATTATGGGAGCACTCTGGCTGGTACTGTGTAGGTAAGCACTCTGATACTGTGTATGAGGCGCTCTCGTTGGTACAGGGTATCCAACCTGTAATCTAAGCAAAAATAAACTTGGCACTCAAATTGATGAAAGATGAGGAAATTTCATTTATTTTGCATCCAGACAAAAAACAGAAGAAATAACTGAACGTTTTCGGTCTCACATTGGACCTTCATCAGAGTATCTTGCTACAATATACATACAGAAAAGAGAAATAATGAAATAAAGCAATGAATAAAATAAAATCAGAATGGTCATATGATGCATTACACAGCTCTCTTTGGTACTGTGTAGGTAAGCACTCTGTCTGACACTGTGTGTGGGGAGCTCTCTTTGGTACTGTGTACAGTAGGTAAGCACTCTATGTCCGACACTGTGTGTGGGGAGCTCTCTTTGGTACTGTGTACAGTAGGTAAGCACTCTATGTCTGACACTGTGTGTGGGGAGCTCTCTTTGGTACTGTGTACAGTAGGTAAGCACTCTATGTCTGACACTGTGTGTGGGGAGCTCTCTTTGGTACTGTGTACAGTAGGTAAGCACTCTATGTCCGACACTGTGTATGAGAAGCTCTCTTTGGGACCGTGTAGGTAAGCACACACGATGCATGCGGACGCATCCACATACATCCGCATGGCCTGCGTACCCCATATTAAAGATGGGTATGCAGGACGCATGTGGTGCCCCAGGGTCCTGGCCGTCACAGTAGCATTGCTTTCCTCACGGGGAGAGTGATGTTACGCTTGAAGGCAAGAAGGGATAACTGCAACCAGGTACAACAAACATGCAACACATTCACACTCCAGGCCACCAGGGGGAGCTTTTGATCCTACTTGCTAGGTGACTCCCCATATATATATAACTGGTAGTCTGTAGGGAAATTCAGTCAGTTCCAGGCAGGACCAGTGCAGCAGCTCCTGGAAAGAGACATTGAGAAAGCCGAATACATTGCAAAGAGCGTGCAGGAGAGAAAAGCACAGGAGAGAATACCAGGGGGAGACCAGCCCCAAGCAGGCTGCCTCCTTCTGAGGCAGGGCCGTATTTAGAGTTTCTGCTGCCCTAGGCACTTTTAGTGCTGCCTCTCCCTTTGGTGAGTATGACACTATCGCCAGTGACTTTGGCAAAAATCGCTGATGTGAAAGTAGCCATTTGCAGCAGATCCAACAGTTTTTCCGCATCTGCCACATAACGGATCACTTACGGCAACACTGCGTTCAACCTCATTCATTCCTTATGGGACTTGCGGACATGTGCGGCACTTGCGGTTTTGCCGCAATCCGGCAAATGCGGTACTTGCAGAAATAGAAAAAAAACGCTGCTAGCAGTGTTTTTTTTTGTCTCACCGCAAGTCAGGCCCGGATTTAGGGGGGGGGTCCAAGGGGCCAGTGCCCTGGGCCACCCACCAAGCAGGGGCCTCCCACCAATATAGGGATAAATATCTCAAAACATGTAAAATACACGTCTCTTTGCCGTGAACCGTTTCTAATGATAAGGAACATTTAACAAAAGAGAAACTATTGAAAGTGTAGGGACCCGGCTACGGTCCTACATCTCAGTGGCTGATGCAGAGCGGCAGAGTCATGGCACCTGACCTGCGCCAGCATCCACTGACCTGGCTAGCCAGACTTCCTTAGTACCTTCCCTGTTCCTGATGCTTAGTTTATGGCATGCGGCAGCCTTCTCCGATCCCAACAGAAGCTTCTAGGCGCTACCTATTCCCAGGGCCGTATTTAGAGTTTCTGCTGCCCTAGGCACTTTTAGTGCTGCCTCTCCATTTGGTGAGTATGACACTATCGGCAGTGACTTTGGCAAGAATCGCTGATGTGAAAGTCGCCTTTTGCAGCAGATCCGGCATTTTTCCTGCATGTGCCGTGTAACGGATCACTTACGGCAACACTGCGTTCGGCCTCATTCATTCCTATTGGGATTTGCAGCACTTGCCATGATCTGGCAAATGCGGTACCATACCTCCCAACTTTTGAAGAAGGGAAGGAGGTATAAAGTTTGCGGCGCGTGTAGTGCGCAGCAGCAAATTTTAAGCCACGCCTCTGACCACACCCATTTCACAACTAGTCACACCCATATCCACGTCCCAACCACAGCCATTTAGCATTGCTGATCACACTGTTTTATATTCAATAATTATAAACAAAAAAAAATATGACCACACAGTGCTCCATACTGTATAATGGCCACACATGATGTTCAATACTGTATAATGGCCACACATGATGCTCAATACTGTATAACGGCCACCACACATGATGCTCCATACTGTATAATGGCCACACACAGTTCTCCATACTGTATAATGGCCACACATGATGCTCAATACTGTATAATGGCCACACATGATGCTCCATAGTGTATAATGACCACACATGATGCTCCATAATGTATAATGGCCACACAGTGCTCCATACTGTATAATGGCCACACAGTGTTCCATACTGTATAATGGCCACACATAGTGCTCCATACTGTATAACGGCCACACACAGTTCTCCATACTGTACACCATGTTCCAAATTATTAAGCAAATGACATTTTTCTCGGATTTTCCTAAATGGTCGGTGTAAATGACAGTCAGTCTAATAAAAGTCATCACCCGTTAGAGTATACATCAAATTTTATTGAAGAACCCTCCCAATGATAACAGTATAATCTCAAAATGAATAAAAACTCAAAATGCACTGTTCCAAAATATTAGGCACAGTAGAATTTCTAAACATTTGATATGTTTTAAAGAACTGAAAATGCTCATTTGTTGAATTTGCAACATTAGAAGGTAACATTCACTCAACAAAAAAAGCTATTTAACTCCAAAACATCCTAACAGGCCAAGTTACATGTTAACCTAGGACCCCTTCTTTGATATCACCTTCACAATGCTTGGATCCATTGAACTTGTGAGTTTTTGGAGAGTTCCTGCTTGTATTTCTTTGCAAGAAGTAAGAATAGCCTCCCAGAGCTGCTATTTTGATGTGAACTGCCTCCCACCCTCATAGATCTTTTGCTTGATGATACTCCAAAGGTTCTCTATAGGGTTGAGGTCAGGGGAAGATGGTGGCCACACCATGAGTTTATCTCCTTTTATGCCCATAGCAGCCAATGACTCAGAAGTATTCTTTGCAGCATGAGATGGTGCATTGTCATGCATGAAGATGATTTTGCTCCTGAAGGCCCATTTCTGCTTTTTAGACCATGGAAGAAAGTTGTCAGTCAGAAACTCTATATACTTTGCAGAGGTCATTTTCACACCTTCAGGAACCTTAAAGGGCTCTACCAGCTGTTTCCCCATGATTCCGGCCAAATACATGACTCCTCCACCCCCTTGCTACGTCGAAGCCTTGTTGGGACATGGTGGCCATCTACCAACCATCCATCTGGACCATCCAGGGTTGCTCGACACTCATCAGTAATCAAGACTGTTTAAAAATTAGTCTTCATGTATGTCTGGGCCCACTGCAACCGTTTCTGCTTGTGAACACTGTTTAGGGGTGGCCGAATCGTAGGTTTATGCACCACAGCAAGCCTTTGAAGGCTCCTACACCTTGAGGTTCGAGGGACTCCAGAGGCACCAGCAGCTTCAAATAACTGTTTGATGCTTTGTAATGGTATTTTGGCAGCTGCTCTCTTAATCCAATGAATTTGTCTGGCAGAAACCTTCCTCGTTATGCCTTTATCTGCATGAACTCTGTCTGTGCTCTGTTTCAATCAGACATCTCTTCACAGTATGATGATCACTCTTAAGTTTTCATGAAATGTCTGATTTTTTTCATACCTTGTCCAAGGCATTGCACTATTTAACGCTTTTCAGCAGCGAGAGATCCTTTTTATTTCCTATATTGCTTGAAACCTGTGGCCTGCTTAATAATGTGGAACATCATTTTTAAGTAGTTTTCCTTTAATTAGAATCACCTGGAAAACTAATTATCACATGTGTTTAAGCTTGATTTCAGTGATCCATTGAGCCCTGAGACACAATACCATCTATGAGTTTATTTGATAAACAAAACAATTAAATCTTTATGACACTTAAATCCAATTTGCATAATAATTTGGAACACCGTGTATAATGATCCCACATGATGCTCAATACTGTATAATGGCCACACATGATGCTCCATACTGTATAACGGCCACACATGATGCTCCATACTGTATAATGGCCATTGGCCACACATGATGCTCCATACTGTATAACGGCCACACATGATGCTCCATACTGTATAACGGCTACACATGATGCTCCATACTGTATAATGGCCATTGGCCACACATGATGCTCCATACTGTATAATGGCCACACATGATGTTCCATACTGTATAACTGCCACACACAGTTCTCCATACTGTATAATGATCCCACATGATGCTCAATACTTTATAATGACCCCCCTCCTGTATGCATGGCTCATCTCCCTCCCATCCCATATGCATGGCTCATATCCCTCCCTCCTGTATGCATGGCTCATATTCTCCCTCCTGTATGCATGGCTCATATTCCCCCTCCTGTATGCATGGCTCATATTCCCCCCCCTGTATGCATGGCTCATATTCCCCCCTATATGCATGGCTCATATTCCCCCCCTGTATGCATGGCTCATATTCCCCCACCTGAATGCATGGCTCATATTCCCCCCCTTGAATGCATGGCTCATATTCCCCTCCATATGCATGGCTGATATCCCCCCGTATGCATGGCTCATATCCCCCCCCTGTATGCATGGCTCATATTTCCCCCCCCGTATGCATGGCTCATATTCCCCCCCCTGTATGCATGGCTCATATTTCCCCCCCCCTGGAAGCATGGCTTATCTCTCCATCCCCCCGCTCCCGCTCCTGCTCCCATCTTGCACGGCGCGCCGGCTTATGTCCTCCTTCATCCCCCTAACCCTCATACTCACCTGTCCCTCACCGCGCGGCCGCGCCGACATCCCTCTGGCTCTGTCCCGACTCCCGGCGCAGCACCTTCTTCCGCCGTGAGCGGTGGTCATGTGATACCACTCATTAAGGTCATGAATATGCGCATATTAATGACCTTAATGAGCGGTACCATGTGACCGCTCATTCAGGACGAGCTCCAGACTCCAAGACCAGGCATCGCTGGAGCAGGGTGAGTATCGTCTTCAAGGAGGGTGGGTGGGAGGCGGGCAGGGGGGCGGGGGTTGGGCTGGGCGGGCAGGGGGGCGGTCGGTGACCCAGGACTTATAAGAAAAAAAAAACAACAAACCTTGCTCAGGTGCCCCCCTACATGGTCCCCGCCCTAGGCACGTGCCCTCAAGTGCCTAGTGGTAAATACGGCCCTGCCTATTCCGCTATATGATCGCTCCCTCGGATTACATCAGATGAGAGTTTGTTCAGCTACCTTCGAGGAAGGAGGCAGAGCCACGATGTAGGCGTGAGACAGGATTCTTCACCGCGGAGTGCGGCAGGACTTCACTCTGGATCTTCAGTCACTGAAGATCCAGAGGTGGAGTGGTTCAGTCTTCACAGTGTTGCGGTGGGTGAGTATGATCTCTGTGTGTGTCTGTCTGTGTGTGTCTGTGTATCTTTCTTGCAGCTCCTGTCCTACACAGTACCATACTGTATATACAGGTCCACACTATATCCTGCATTACAGTGTGTCTGTGTATACTGTATGTATATAATGTTGACCTGTTTACACTATAGTGCTGTGTATTCACGTTATACAGCCCCTCAGCCTCTATTCTATATACAGCCAGCACAGCAACAGCCTCTGATATATACAGCAAATATTGAGAAAGCTCTAAGGATGTATCTAATTTTGATGGTAACAAACTGCAGTGGTGAGCTTTCCTTCTCAAAACTCAAATTAATTGAAAACCGATTAAGGACATCCATGAAGCAGGAACGACTTGTAAATTTGGCTATCATGAGCATCGAGTCATATATACTGCATGAATTGGACTTTAGTGATTTTGCAGCATGAAAATCACGGAAAGTGCCTGGATGGTAAAAAAATGAATGATTTTACCTGAATTACTCTGCGTAAATGATTTTTGTAAATAAACTTGCGTTCGTTTCATTTTGTGTTTTTGCATTTCATGTTGCAACACCTTGAAAAATGGGCCTCCCTCCAAAATGGGCCCCGGGCCACCCACCTCTTGCCGCAAGTGCAAAACTGCAAGTGGGTGGCATGGTGGCGCAGTGGTTAGCACTGCAGCCTTGCAGCGCTGGTAGTCCTGGGTTCTAACCCCACCAAGGACAACATCTGCAAAGAGTTTGTATGTTCTCTCTGTGTTTGCGTGTGTTTCCTCCGGGTACTCCGGTTTCCTCCCACATTCCAAAGACATACTGATAGGGAATTTAGATTGTGAGCCCCATCAGGGACAGTGATCATAATGTGTGCAAACTGTAAAGCGCTGCGGAATATGTTAGCACTATATAAAAATAAAGATTATTATTATTATTATTATTATGTGTCGCACATGTCCGCAAGTAGCCATCACTACCTGTCCCTGCACCTTGCTAGCTCATCCCTAACCATCCCTCTGACCTAAAACTACACTATAAAGCTTTAGAAAAGCAATTTATTACCTGACATATTCCTACGATAATGAGGGCTCCAGGCTACGGCGTAGACTGGGACGGGCAGTCTCCGGGTCTCCCTTCTCTCTCAGTGCACACCCTCAGTCCCTGCCTCACTGCCTGTGCACAGACATCCCTCCACCGGACCCGGTAATCATCGCGCGCAGTAGCATACCGGCAGAGGTGTATCTAGGGTTTCTGGCACCAGGGGCAAGAATTCCTTTTGGCTCCCCCCCCACCAAGGACATATGCGATTTGCACACTTAGTCATGTTTTGACGAGTTCCTTTCCTTAATTGTCTCAATGTTCAGTGAAAAACTGAGAGAAGCAGGAAGAGAAGCTCGTTGTCACAGGACCATAAGTATGAAAGTCACATATGAGTGAGGTGTCCATGTGACGTCCACTGGTACCTGCAGAGCTGAATCCTGGCATCGCAGGCTTCTGAATTCTCACAACTCATGCACTGCACACTTTTAGGATTCTCCCTTGCCGGTGGACAGTCATGTCAGCACAAGCATGCGATTTGTATACTGTTGTGTATTTGCTTTTTGCTCCCTCTAGTGGTTACTAGTTTTTTGACTCTGGTTTTTCTGTCATTCCTTTTATCCGCACCTGGGTCGTTAGTTAGGGGTGTTGCTATATAAGCTCCCTGGACCTTCAGTTCTATGCCTGGCAACGTAGTTATCAGAGCTAGTCTGCTGTGCTCTTGTCTACTGATCCTGGTTCCAGTTATATCAGCTAAGTCTGCCTTTTGCTTTTTGCTATTTGTTTTGGTTTTGTATTTTTGTCCAGCTTGTTCCAAATCTATATCCTGACCTTTGCTGGAAGCTCTAGGGGGCTGGTGTTCTCCCCCCGGACCGTTAGACGGTTCGGGGGTTCTTGAATTTCCAGTGTGGATTTTGATAGGGTTTTTGTTGACCATATAAGTTACCTTTCTTTATTCTGCTATCAGTAAGCGGGCCTCTCTGTGCTAAACCTGGTTCATTTCTGTGTTTGTCATTTCCTCTTACCTCACCGTTATTATTTGTGGGGGGCTTCTATCCAGCTTTGGGGTCCCCTTCTCTGGAGGCAAGAAAGGTCTTTGTTTTTCCTCTACTAGGGGTAGCTAGATTCTCCGGCTGGCGCGTGTCATCTAGAATCTACGTAGGAATGATCCCCGGCTACTGCTAGTGTTGGCGTTAGGAGTAGATATATGGTCAACCCAGTTACCACTGCCCTATGAGCTGGATTTTTGTATTCTGCAGACTTCCACGTTCCTCTGAGACCCTCGCCATTGGGGTCATAACAGTTTGCCAGGCCAGTATTAAATGTTTAATGCATTGCAGAAGAGGGATTATAAGAAAGAAGATTCTGAGGTTTTTTTTTTCTTTTTCCCCTTTACCTCAGAGTGGCTATGCTTGCTGCAGACATGAATGTCCAGACCTTGATTACAAGTGTAGACCAGCTGGCTACTCGTGTGCAGGGCCTACAAGACTATGTTATCAGAAATCCTAGGTCAGAACCTAAAATACCGATTCCTGAACTGTTTTCCGGAGACAGGTTTAAGTTTAGGAATTTCATGAATAATTGTAAATTGTTTTTGTCCCTGAGACCCTGTTCATCTGGAGACTCTGCTCAGCAAGTAAAAATTATTATTTCGTTCTTACGGGGCGACCCTCAGGATTGGGCTTTTTCGCTGGCGCCAGGAGATCCGGCATTGGCTGATATTGATGCGTTTTTTCTGGCGCTCGGTTTACTTTATGAGGAACCCAATCTTGAGATTCAGGCAGAAAAGGCCTTGCTGGCTATGTCTCAGGGGCAGGACGAGGCTGAAGTGTATTGCCAAAAATTTCGGAAATGGTCCGTGCTGACACATTGGAACGAGTGTGCACTGGCCGCTAATTTTAGAAATGGCCTTTCTGAAGCCATTAAGAATGTTATGGTGGGTTTTCCCATTCCCACAGGTCTGAATGATACTATGGCACTGGCTATTCAAATTGACCGGCGGTTGCGGGAACGCAAAACCGCAAATTCCCTCATGGTGTTGTCTGAACAGACACCTGATTTAATGCAATGTGATAGAATCCTGACTAGAAATGAGCGGAAAATTCATAGACGCCGGAATGGCTTGTGCTACTACTGTGGTGATTCTACACATGTTATCTCAGCATGCTCTAAACGTATAGCTAAGGTTGTTAGTCCTGTCACCGTTGGTAATTTGCAACCTAAATTTATTCTGTCTGTAACTTTGATTTGCTCACTGTCGTCTTATCCTGTCATGGCGTTTGTAGATTCAGGTGCTGCCCTGAGTCTTATGGATCTGTCATTTGCTAAGCGCTGTGGTTTTACTCTTGAACCATTAGTAAATCCTATTCCTCTTAGGGGTATTGATGCTACGCCATTGGCAGCAAATAAACCGCAGTATTGGACACAGGTTACCATGTGCATGACTCCTGAACACCGCGAGGTGATACGTTTCCTGGTTTTACATAAAATGCATGATTTGGTTGTTTTAGGGCTGCCATGGTTACAGACCCATAATCCAGTCCTGGACTGGAAGGCTATGTCAGTCTCAAGTTGGGGCTGTCGTGGTATTCATGGGGAGTCCCTGCCTGTGTCTATTGCTTCTTCTACGCCTTCGGAAGTTCCTGAGTATTTGTCTGATTATCAGGATGTCTTCAGTGAGTCTGAGTCCAGTGCACTGCCTCCTCATAGGGACTGTGACTGTGCTATAGATTTGATCCCAGGCAGTAAATTTCCTAAGGGAAGACTGTTTAATCTGTCGGTACCTGAACATACCGCTATGCGTTCATATATCAAGGAGTCTCTGGAGAAAGGACATATTCGTCCGTCTTCTTCCCCTCTTGGTGCGGGATTCTTTTTTGTGGCAAAAAAGGACGGATCTTTGAGGCCTTGTATTGATTATCGGCTTTTAAATAAGATCACTATCAAATTTCAGTATCCTTTGCCGCTGTTGTCTGACTTGTTTGCCCGGATTAAAGGTGCCAAGTGGTTCACCAAGATAGACCTTCGTGGTGCGTACAACCTTGTGCGCATTAAGCAAGGTGATGAATGGAAAACCGCATTCAATACGCCCGAAGGTCATTTTGAGTACTTGGTGATGCCTTTTGGGCTCTCCAATGCGCCTTCAGTTTTTCAGTCCTTTATGCATGACATTTTCCGGAAGTATCTGGATAAATTTTTGATTGTTTATCTGGATGATATTTTGGTTTTTTCTGAGAATTGGGATTCGCATGTGGAGCAGGTCAGGTTGGTCTTTAAAATTTTGCGTGAAAATTCATTATTTGTCAAGGGCTCAAAATGTCTTTTTGGTGTACAGAAGGTTCCCTTTTTGGGGTTCATTTTTTCCCCTTCTGCTGTGGAGATGGACCCAGTCAAGGTCCGAGCTATTCTTGATTGGACTCAGCCCTCGTCAGTTAAGAGTCTTCAGAAGTTCTTGGGTTTCGCTAACTTCTACCGTCGTTTTATCGCTAATTTTTCTAGCATTGTGAAACCTTTGACGGATATGACCAAGAAGGGCTCCGATGTAGCTAACTGGGCTCCTGCTGCCGTGGAGGCTTTCCAGGAGTTGAAACGCCGGTTTACTTCGGCGCCTGTTTTGTGCCAGCCCGATGTCTCACTTCCCTTTCAGGTTGAGGTGGATGCTTCAGAGATTGGAGCAGGGGCCGTTTTGTCGCAGAGAGGCCCTGGTTGTTCTGTTATGAAACCTTGTGCCTTTTTCTCTAGGAAGTTTTCGCCTGCCGAGCGAAATTATGATGTGGGCAATCGGGAGTTGTTGGCCATGAAATGGGCATTTGAGGAGTGGCGTCATTGGCTCGAGGGTGCTAAGCATCGTGTGGTGGTCTTGACTGATCACAAAAATCTGATGTATCTCGAGTCTGCTAAACGCCTTAATCCGAGACAGGCCCGCTGGTCATTGTTTTTCTCCCGCTTTGATTTTGTTGTCTCGTATTTACCAGGTTCAAAGAATGTGAAGGCCGATGCTCTTTCTAGGAGCTTTGTGCCTGATGCTCCTGAAGTCGCTGATCCTGTTGGTATTCTTAAAGATGGAGTTATCTTGTCAGCTATTTCTCCGGATCTGCGACGTGTGTTGCAGAGATTTCAGGCTGATAGGCCTGAGTCTTGTCCACCTGACAGACTGTTTGTCCCGGATAAGTGGACTAGCAGAGTCATTTCCGAGGTTCATTCCTCGGTGTTGGCAGGTCACCCGGGAATTTTTGGCACCAGAGATCTGGTGGCCAGGTCCTTTTGGTGGCCTTCCTTGTCAAGGGATGTGCGGTCATTTGTGCAGTCCTGTGGGACTTGTGCTCGAGCCAAGCCTTGCTGTTCTCGTGCCAGCGGTTTGCTCTTGCCCTTGCCTGTCCCGAAGAGACCTTGGACACATATCTCCATGGATTTCATTTCTGATCTTCCGCTATCTCAGGGCATGTCCGTTATCTGGGTGATATGTGATCGCTTCTCCAAGATGGTCCATTTGGTTCCTTTGCCTAAGCTGCCTTCCTCTTCCGATCTGGTTCCTGTGTTTTTCCAGAACGTGGTTCGTTTGCACGGCATCCCTGAGAATATTGTGTCAGACAGAGGATCCCAGTTCGTTTCCAGGTTCTGGCGATCCTTTTGTAGTAGGATGGGCATTGATTTGTCGTTTTCGTCTGCCTTCCATCCTCAGACTAATGGACAGACGGAGCGAACCAATCAGACTTTGGAGGCTTATTTGAGGTGTTTTGTCTCTGCTGATCAGGACGATTGGGTGACATTCTTGCCGTTGGCTGAGTTTGCCCTTAATAATCGGGCTAGTTCCGCCACCTTGGTTTCGCCTTTTTTCTGCAACTCTGGTTTCCATCCTCGCTTTTCTTCGGGTCATGTGGAGCCTTCTGACTGTCCTGGGGTGGATTCTGTGGTGGATAGGTTGCAGCGGATCTGGAATCATGTGGTGGACAACTTGAAGTTGTCACAGGAGAGGGCTCAGCGCTTTGCCAACCGCCGCCGCGGTGTGGGTCCCCGACTACGCGTTGGGGATTTGGTATGGCTTTCTTCCCGCTTTGTTCCTATGAAGGTCTCCTCTCCCAAATTTAAACCTCGTTTTATTGGGCCTTACAAGATATTGGAAATCCTTAATCCTGTGTCTTTTCGTCTGGATCTTCCTGTGTCGTTTGCTATTCACAATGTATTTCATAGGTCCTTGTTGCGGCGGTACATTGTGCCTGTAGTTCCTTCTGCTGAGCCTCCTGCTCCGGTGTTGGTTGAGGGCGAGTTGGAGTACGTGGTGGAGAAGATCTTGGATTCTCGCCTCTCCAGGCGGAGGCTTCAGTACCTGGTCAAGTGGAAGGGCTATGGTCAGGAGGATAATTCCTGGGTGGTCGCCTCTGATGTTCATGCGGCCGATTTAGTTCGTGCCTTTCATGCCGCTCATCCTGATCGCCCTGGTGGTCGTGGTGAGGGTTCGGTGACCCCTCACTAAGGGGGGGGTACTGTTGTGTATTTGCTTTTTGCTCCCTCTAGTGGTTACTAGTTTTTTGACTCTGTTTTTTCTGTCATTCCTTTTATCCGCACCTGGGTCGTTAGTTAGGGGCGTTGCTATATAAGCTCCCTGGACCTTCAGTTCTATGCCTGGCAACGTAGTTATCAGAGCTAGTCTGCTGTGCTCTTGTCTACTGATCCTGGTTCCAGTTATATCAGCTAAGTCTGCCTTTTGCTTTTTGCTATTTGTTTTGGTTTTGTATTTTTGTCCAGCTTGTTCCAAATCTATATCCTGACCTTTGCTGGAAGCTCTAGGGGGCTGGTGTTCTCCCCCCGGACCGTTAGACGGTTCGAGGGTTCTTGAATTTCCAGTGTGGATTTTGATAGGGTTTTTGTTGACCATATAAGTTACCTTTCTTTATTCTGCTATCAGTAAGCGGGCCTCTCTGTGCTAAACCTGGTTCATTTCTGTGTTTGTCATTTCCTCTTACCTCACCGTTATTATTTGTGGGGGGCTTCTATCCAGCTTTGGGGTCCCCTTCTCTGGAGGCAAGAAAGGTCTTTGTTTTTCCTCTACTAGGGGTAGCTAGATTCTCCGGCTGGCGCGTGTCATCTAGAATCTACGTAGGAATGATCCCCGGCTACTGCTAGTGTTGGCGTTAGGAGTAGATATATGGTCAACCCAGTTACCACTGCCCTATGAGCTGGATTTTTGTATTCTGCAGACTTCCACGTTCCTCTGAGACCCTCGCCATTGGGGTCATAACAGTATACCTCTGGCCACATTCCTACTAGACGTGCCCGGCCTCACTCAGTTCATTTTCATAGAGTGAGGCCACACATGTCTAGTCAGCACGTGACCGCATGTATGTAATCGCCGGCATGTGAGAATCCTGACAGCGTGCAGTGCGCACTGTGAGAACTCAGAAGTCTGCAGTCACAAAGAATGACTGCAGACTCATTACAAACCTGGACATCCCCTTTAATGCTCCTAACATAAATAAAAACAGGAGAGTTAGTCAGTATCACAAATAACATTTACATCCAGGTACCTTATAGATGACGTAGTCTCTGGAGTAGTTCTCCTTCTTTTCTACATCTTGTCCAGATCCCATGATGAGTTTTCTCATCCACAGCCGTCTCTGCAGACTTCCATCTTCTCCGCTCTTTTGCAGAAAGTCTCCACATGATGCCCTTAAAGATACAAGTGTCATTATAATGCTCCTGAATAAAAAATTGCCCCTCACTATATTGTCTGCACAAAATATGACCCCCACACTGTCCCTCTTATGGTACATGCTCTTCACACTGACCTCTCCTTTCCATACCGGCCCCCCTCTTCACATTGTCCTCTCATACCGTGTCCTCCCTATAGGTCCCAGTCTCCATACTGTACTCTCTCATCACACTCCCCCTCCTTGGTATACTGTCCCCTCCTGGCTATGCCCTTACACTGTCTCCCCATGCTACACCCCCACTACTCAGTTTCTATTCTGTGCCCACTCACTTTTCTCCCCCCATACTGTCTCCTCACACTATTCCCCCCCTCCCTCCTCATACTGTCTCCTCTCACATCCCTCCTGTTCACCATACTGTCTCCTCATATATTTACCCCCTCACTTTCTATACTGCCTGCTCACCTGACTCCACATACTGTGTCTGCACACATCCCATCACCCTCACTCCCCGTACTCTGTCCACATACATTTTTCACATCTCTACTCATACTGTGTCCACATGCATTCCCCCGTTCGCTCCTCATACTGTCTGCACCCATCCCCCAGTACTGTTTCCTCATACATGCCCCCCATTCCCCAGTACTGTTTCCTCATACATGCCCCCCATCCTGTTTCCTCATACATGCCCCTCATTCCCCAGTACTGTTTCCTCATACATGCCCCCCATTCCCCAGTACTGTTTCCTCATACTTGCCCCCCATTCCCCAGTACTGTTTCCTCATACATGCCCCCCATTCCCCAGTACTGTTTCCTCATACATGGCCCTCATTCCCCAGTACTGTTTCCTCATACTTGGCCCTCATTCCCCTGTATTGTTTCCTCATACATGGCCCTCATTCCCCAGTACTGTTTCCTCATACATGCCCCCCATTCCCCTGTACTGTATCCTCATACATGGTCATGGCCCTCATTAACCAGTACTGTTTCATCATACATGGCCCGCATTCCCCAGTACTGTTTCCTCATACATGCCCCCCATTCCCCTGTACTGTATCCTCATACATGGCCCTCATTCCCCAGTACTGTTTCCTCATACATGCCCCCCATTCCCCAGTACTGTTTCCTCATACATGCCCCCCATCCCCCCATACTGTTTCCTCATACATGCCCCTCATTCCCCAGTACTGTTTCCTCATACATGCCCCCCATTCCCCAGTACTGTTTCCTCATACTTGCCCCCCATTCCCCAGTACTGTTTCCTCATACATGGCCCTCATTCCCCAGTACTGTTTCCTCATACATGGCCCTCATTCCCCAGTACTGTTTCCTCATACTTGGCCCCATTCCCCTGTATTGTTTCCTCATACATGGCCCTCATTCCCCAGTACTGTTTCCTCATACATGCCCCCCATTCCCCTGTACTGTATCCTCATACATGGCCCTCATTCCCCAGTACTGTTTCATCATACATGGCCCTCATTCCCCAGTACTGTTTCCTCATACATGCCCCCCATTCCCCTGTACTGTATCCTCATACATGGCCCTCATTCCCCAGTACTGTTTCCTCATACATGCCCCCCATTCCCCAGTACTGTTTCCTCATACATGCCCCCCATCCCCCCCATACTGTTTCCTCATACATGCCCCTCATTCCCCAGTACTGTTTCCTCATACATGCCCCCCATTCCCCAGTACTGTTTCCTCATACATGGCCCTCATTCCCCAGTACTGTTTCCTCATACATGGCCCTCATTCCCCAGTACACTTTCCTCATACTTGGCCCTCATTCCCCTGTATTGTTTCCTCATACATGGCCCTCATTCCCCAGTACTGTTTCCTCATACATGCCCCCCATTCCCCTGTACTGTATCCTCATACATGGCCCTCATTCCCCAGTACTGTTTCATCATACATGGCCCTAATTCCCCAGTACTGTTTCATCATACATGGCCCTAATTCCCCAGTACTGTTTCCTCATACATGCCCCCCATTCCCCTGTACTGTATCCTCATACATGGCCCTCATTCCCCAGTACTGTTTCCTCATACATGGCCCTCATTTCCCAGTACTGTTTCCTCATACATGCCCCCCATTCCCCTGTACTGTATCCTCATACATGGCCCTCATTCCCCAGTACTGTTTCCTCATACATGGTCCTCATTCTCCTGTATTGTTTCCCCATCTCCCCCTTTGCTCTTCATTTTGTGTCCTTAAATCTCCCGCACACATTAAATCCCCCATCCCCACTACAAATCTCCCCACACACATTAACTCCCTCCATCCCCACTCCAATTCTCCCCACACATAATAAATCCCCCTATCCTCACTCAAATTGTCCCCACACACAATAAATCCCTCCATCCCCACTCCAATTGTCCCCCCCCCCCGTGCACTTAATGTTCGGTGTTGTCAGCTCCACAGGAGCACTTACCACCAGTGTTTGCCTCTGCAGTGCGAGTGAGCGACGTCGGCAGCGTGATCACATGATCTGATCACGCTGCTCACGTTGCTCTGACCCAGCAGTCAGAGCCTCAATTGTACTCACTTCTGTAAGATGCGAGTACAATTGATCCTTGGGCAGGGGCGGACACTGGCTCTGCTTCCCCCCTCCCATCTTGCATGCATGGCTCTGCTTCCCCCCTCTCCCATCTTGTATGTATGGCTCTGCAGCCCCCCTCTCCCGTCTTGTATGCGAGGCTCTGCTTCCCCCTCCCATCTTGTATGCATGGCTCTGCTCTCCCCCCTCCCATCTTGTATGCGTGGCTCTGCTTCCCCCTCCCATCTTGTATGCGTGGCTCTGCTCTCCCCCCTCCCATCTTGCATGCGTGGCTCTGCTTCCCCCCCTCCCATCTTGTATGCGTGGCTCTGCAGCCCCCCTCTCCCATCTTGCATGCGTGGCTCTGCAGCCCCCCCTCTCCCATCTTGTATGCATGGCTCTGCAGCCCCCCTCCCATCTTGTATGCGTGCCTCTGCAGCCCCCCTCTCCCATCTTGTATGCGTGCCTCTGCAGCCCCCCTCTCCCATCTTGTATGCGTGCCTCTGCAGCCCCCCTCTCCCATCTTGTATGCGTGCCTCTGCAGCCCCCCTCCCATCTTGTATGCATGGCTCTGCTCCCCCCTCCTATCTTGTATGCGTGGCTCTGCTCCCAACCCTCCCATCTTGCATGCGTGGCTTTGCTTCCCCCTCCTCCCATCTTGTATGCGTGGCTCTGCAGCCTCTCCCATCTTGTATGCATGGCTCTGCAGCCCCCTCTCTCCCGTCTTGTATGCGTGACTCTGCAGCCCCCCTCCCATCTTGTATGCGTGCCTCTGCAGCCCCCCTCCCATCTTGTATGCGTGCCTCTGCAGCCCCCCTCCCATCTTGTATGCGTGCCTCTGAAGCCCCCCCTCCTATCTTGTATGCGTGGCTCTGCAGCCCCCCTCCCATCTTGTATGCATGCCTCTGCAGCCCCCCTCCCATCTTGCATGCATGCCTCCGCAGCCCCCCTTTCCTCAGGTGCTGCCTCCCGCATCCTGCCGCCCCAGGCACCTGCCCTCAAGTGCCTTGTGACAAATACGGCCCTGTTCTGAGGCGCAGAGATCGGTAGCCGGAACACCGAGGGTGTAAGGACCTCTAGGGCTTACATCAGAGACCGGCAGGACAGCTGAACTCCAAGTTACCTGTCCAACCTAACACCCAGGAGGCACGGTGGCACCCCTCAGAGGCCGGGGCATGCTAGAGTCCCTATAAAAAGCCTCAAGCCACCAGTCATACGGGTTATGTCCTATCCTACCCGGGGGACAGAGAGATAACATCTGTGAGGACCTTATGTGGAGCTTTAAGCCGTAAGAGACTACAACACCACGGCGCTAGAGGATGGCTTTTGATCTCCACCTGGGTAAGTGGACTCCTAATTTGCCTTCAAGCCGGCCTGCCCCAGCCTGCCCTGTGATCTGGTGCTCTGAACTGCGGATGCTGAAGTTTTCAGTAAACCAAGGTAAAGAGACTGCAAACCTGTGTCCTCATTCTTTACTGCACTCCTCACCATCTTCCATCTACACACTGGGAAGCCCTGGGGATATACTTCACCTGTGGGAAGTTATACTATCTAGCTGCCATAACATCACCCCAGAGGACCCCTTAAAGCAGCGTCGGTCCCCACTGACCGAATACCACAGGTGACGTCACGAACACAAACTTTATTCCCTTTAAAGACCTTTCTCTTTTACATGGGCACCCAGGGCCACGGACTGGGTCACCACCGTGACATCCCCCTGTAAACACCGCAGGACCCGGTTCCGAGTACCCCACGGCCCTGGCGGGCGACTCATCTGCAGACGTAGGCGGAGCTGAATGGAAGAGGTGCTGCAGTGGGCAGTGCTTAATGGAGGAAATACGCAGCCCTCCGCAGCTCTGCCCAACGCAAATGTGAAACCAGCCATAGACTGTTTACCTACACAGTCCCAAAGAGAGCTTCTCATACACAGTGTCAGACATAGAGTATGGGGTCACTCTGTGAATATAGCACTGTGTAAGAGGACAGCTTCTGACAAGCAATATTAATAGGGATACTAGAGAGCTCTTTTTAGGGGCACTGTAATGGGTACAAGCCACTGTATGTGTAGCCCTTTCTAAATAGAGGCACTTTATTTCTGATACTGTATATGAAGGCATGTTATGGCTGATACTATATATGGGGGCACTTTCCAGCTGGAATTGCTCATAAGCCATATTGTGGATGACACTGTGTATGGGAAAACTCTATCAATGTTTATAAGGCTCTTTATGTCTGGCACTGTATATAGAGGATGGCATGCATCTGCGTGGATTTTATATTTTCTGCCCATGATTACCAAGATTCCTGCTGGTTCCCTGCCTGTTTCTTCAAATTCATACATGTACAGACAAGGTTATTGATTTTTTTTAATGAAATGACCCCCATAAGAGATTAATTGTGATCTCCTGGGGACAGAAGCGGCTATACGTTCTATACAGGCCTGTACAATATACACCCTGCTGCACAGACAGTTCAGCAAATGTAGAAGGGAGAGGAAGCTGTAATGGGAAGGTTGTATGAGCACAGGAACACGAACTGGAACTTCCCAATCAGCTTGCATAGCAGGAAACATTTGTTCTGCTGTCATCTAATGGTGGTACTATGTAAATGCAAATCCTGACATTTAGGGCTCAGACCCATCATCAAAAAAGTTTTGATTTCAGTCCTGAAAAGTGGGACAAGTGTCATGAAATTTCTCACACCTATCATCCGATTGAGATCTGATGCTATGCGATTGCAATACGATTTTAACATGAGCTTTTACATAGAGTAATTCTCTATCATTTACACATCCTTTTCCAAGGAAACATTCTTCGATAGATAGATAGATAATTAGATAGATAGATAGATAGATAGATAGAAAGCCAGCAATTTATCTGCCGTGTACAGTAAAATAACACATCACCTGTTAGAATAGAGTAGATACATACACATAGAAGAGAGATATAAAGATGTCAGTGACATACAGTACAGACCAAAAGTTTGGACACACCTTCTCATTTAAAGATTGTTCTGTATTTTCATGACTATGAAAATTGTACATTCACACTGAAGGCATCAAAACTATGAATTAACACATGTGGAATTATATACTTAACAAAAAGTGTGAAACAACTGAAAATATGTCTTATATTCTAGGTTCTTCAAAGTAGCCACCTTTTGCTTTGATGACTGCTTTGCACACTCTTGGCATTCTCTTGATGAGCTTCAAGAGGTAGTCACCGGGAATGGTCTTCCAACAATCTTGAAGGAGTTCCCAGAGATGCTTAGCACTTGTTAGCCCTTTTGCCTTCACTCTGCGGTCCAGCTCACCCCAAACCATCTCGATTGGGTTCAGGTCTGGTGACTGTGGAGGCCAGGTCATCTGGCGTAGCACCCCATCACTCTCCTTCTTGGTCACATAGCCCTTACACAGCCTGGAGGTGTTTGGGGTCATTGTGCTGTTGAAAAATAAATGATGGTCCAACTAAACGCAAACCGGATGGAATAGCATGCCACTGCAAGATGCTGTGGTAGCCATGCTGGTTCAGTATGCCTTCAAATTTGAATAAATCCCCAACAGTGTCACCAGCAAAGCACCCCCACACCATCACACCTCCTCCTCCATGCTTCACGGGGGGGAACCAGGCATGTAGAGACCATCCGTTCACCTTTTCTACGTCGCACAAAGACATGGTGGTTGGAACCAAAGATCTCAAATTTGGACTCATCAGACCAAAGCACAGATGTCCACTGGTCTAATGTCCATTCCTTGTGTTCTTTAGCCCAAACAAGTCTCTTCTGCTTGTTGCCTGTCCTTAGCAGTGGTTTCCTAGCAGCTATTTTACCATGAAGGCCTGCTGCACAAAGTCTCTTAACAGTTGTTGTAGAGATGTGTCTGCTGCTAGAACTCTGTGTGGCATTGACCTGGCCTCTAATCTGAGCTGCTGTTAACCTGTGATTTCTGAGGCTGGTGACTCGGATAAACTTATCCTCAGAAGCAGAGGTGACTCTTGGTCTTCCTTTCCCGGGGCGGTCCTCATGTGAGCCAGTTTCTTTGTAGCACTTGATAGTTTTTGTCACTGCACTTGGGGACACTTTAAAAGTTTTCCCATTTTTTCGGACTGACTGACCTTCATTTCTTAAAGTAATGATGGCCACTCGTTTTTCTTTACTTAGCTGCTTTTTTCTTGCCATAATACAAATTCTAACAGTGTATTCAGTAGGAGTATCAGCTGTGTATCCACCAGACTTCTGCACAACACAACTGATGGTCCCAACCCCATTTATAAGGCAAGAAATCCCACTTATTAAACCTAACAGGGCACACCTGTGAAGTGAAAACCATTCCCGTAACTACCTCTTGAAGCTCATCAAGAGAATGCCAAGAGTGTGCAAAGCAGTCATCAAAGCAAAAGTTGGCTACTTTGAAGAACCTAGAATATAAGACATACCGTATATACTCGAGTATAAGCCGAGAATTTCAGCCCAATTTTTAGGCAGCTGTGTAATAATCACATGGTACCGCTCATTACTGTAATGAATATGGACCCGAATCCACTCCCATAGGGGTGGAGCCGCATATTCATTACTGTAATGAGCGGTACCATGTGACCGCTCACTACAGGAAGAAGCTGCCAGCGCCGGGGAACCAGGGACCACGCCAGGAACAGGTGAATATAACGCAGTGCACGATAGTCACCTGCTCCATGTTCCGCTGCCGCCAGCCGCCACTGCGTCTTCCCCGTCCTCTGCACTGACGCTCAGGTCAGAGGGCGCGATGACGTGATTAGTGTGTATGCCGCCCTCTGCCTGAACAGTCAGTGCAGAGGATGGGGAAGACGGCAGCGGTGGAACAGGGAGCAGGTGAATATAGCAAGTGCTCGGGGCCTGAGCGATGAGAGGTGAGTATGTGATTTTTTTTTTTATCGCAGCAACAGCATATGGGACTGTACATGGAGCATCTTATGGGGCCATAATCAATGTTTGTACAGCATTATATGGGGCAAATATCTACATGGAGCATCTTATGGGGCATAATCAATGTTTGTGCAGCTTTATATGGGGCAAATGTCTACATGGAGCATCTTATGGGGCATAATCAATGTTTGTTCAGCATTATATGGGGCAAATGTCTGTATGGAGCATCTTATGTGGCCATTATCCGCATTTGTGCAGCATTATATGGGGCAAATGTCTGTATGGAGCATCTTATGGGGCCATAATCCGCATTTATGCAGGATTATATGGGGCTCCTGATTCAATATGGATATTCAAAAACACTTAGCCTACTGATGTCTCAATTAATTTTACTTTTATTGGTATCTATTTGTATTTTTGACATTTACCGGTAGATGCTGCAATTTCCACCCTAGGCTTATACTTTAGTCATTAAGTTTTCCCAGTATTTTGTGGCAAAATTAGGGGTCTCAGCTTATACTCGGGTCGGCTTATACTCAAGTATATACGGTAATTTCAGTTGTTTCACACTTGTTTGTTAAGTATATAATTCCACATGTGCTAGTTCATAGTTTTGATGTTTTCAGTGTGAATTTACAATTTTCATAGTCATGAAAATACAGAAAAATCTTTAAATGAGAAGGTGTGTCCAAACTTTTGGTCTGTACTGTATATAATTAATACTGTGTGTGCAGCTAACTGTACATATAATTAATGATTATTTATCAGAAAAAAATGGCGTGGGCTCCGTATCATTTTCATAACCAGCAGAGGGAAAGCTGATGGCTGGGGTCAGATGTTTATAGCCTGTGAAGAAGGGAATATCGATCGAGCTTCCAATGCTATTAATATCATCTCACAGCTGTATACTTAACCTTTACCTGTTATTAAAATGGGCGACCCCCAAAAAAAAGACGTAGGGTCCTTCTATAATTAATAACCAGCAAAGGCTATGCAGACAGCTGCAGGCTGATGTTAATAGGAAGCAGCAAACCCAAGTAGTAAAGATGGCGGCAACACAGGTGCAAAATACTGATAAGACAGCCACACACAGTCTACCATTTCATGGAGGGTGTGATTTTCTTAGTATTTGATTGCACAAAAGCTGCTTGTATAGGGCGCTGTTCACCTACAGGTAATGCACAGTATCTGATTTACAGCCTATTAGTGACGCCCAAAGGCGGATGCAGCGGCTTGGTCGATCGGTGGTCACTGCAGGTTGTAGGCTTGTCGGAAGAGGTGGGTCTTCAAGTTCTTTTTGAAGGTTTCGATGGTAGGTGAAAGTCTGATGCGTTGTGGTAAAAGGTTCCAGAGTAGGGGTGATACGCGAGAGAAATCTTGTATGCGATTGTGGGAAGAGGAGATAAGAGGGGAGTAGAGAAGGAGATCTTGTGAGGATCGGAGGTTGCATGCAGGAGAGTACCGGGTGACGAGGGCACAGATGTATGGAGGAGACATTTTGTGGATGGCTTTGTATGTCATGGTTAGGCTTTTGTACTGGAGTCTCTGGGTAATGGGGAGCCAGTGAAGGGTTTGACAGAGGGGAGAGGCCGGGGAATAGCGGGAGGACAGGTGGATTAGTCGGGCAGCTGAGTTTAGAATAGATTGGAGGGGTGCAAGAGTGTTAGAGGGGAGGCCACAGAGCAGGAGGTTACAGTAGTCGAGGCGGGAGATGATGAGGGCATGGACTAGGGGTTTTGCAGATTCTTGGTTTAGGAATGTACGGATCTGTGAAATATTTTTCAGTTGAAGGCGGCAGGAAGTGGAAAGGGTTTAGTATGAACTGCTATGAATGCAGCTGCCATTAGAAATTAGAATAGCATGGTGTGAATACTACTAACATTACATCAGAGATACAGACTTTCTTGTTATCTTTATACCTTTTCAACCCTCATTTCTATTTCTGTATCAGAAGCAGAACCTTACCAGGGATATACGGGAGAGCCAACACCGAGCTGGGGCACCATTTTCGAATCTTAGGGTTCCAACCTCCCTTAGTAGGTAGGATCAGCACTAGAAACAGATTAGGGTTAGATAGATCCTTCTGGCTGTGTACAGTCTATTTGAGACAACCTTTTTACTATTTGCATTTTTTCACACATGGGTTTTTTGTGTGTTGGTGTACTTCAACCTATATAATAAACTTTTTTAAGGGAAACTATATTCACCACTTTTTGACTCCCTTTATGATCGATATATTTTGACTTAAGAATTCAGTTATGCACTTGTAAGGAGAAAGACCGGGCTGCGGGTACCTGCTTGCCGGGTCTGGAACTGTAGAGGCTGCATCCCTTTTTTCCCGGGGGAAGAAATGAGGAGCTGGACCAACCTGATGACCTGGGGAGGCAGAATTACATAAAAAGAAAAGCGCGCGCAGCAGCAGGGAGTTTGGCGCCAACCCGCAGCAGCGAGCGGCGCGCTCTCGTCCCCTGAGTACTGGCACCGTGACAGGCTGCATTGGTTGGGCCCCGCCATCTGTAGAGGGACCGCTGCGCTGAGAGGTGCCGTGCGCTCCATGACTGCTGGAGATAGAGGTGTCATGTGCTGCAGTAGCCGGAGAGAGTAGCGTGGTGTGCTCAACGACTGAGTGCCGCGCACGTGTGAAGGCAGGAGAACCGAGTCCCGGATGGACTCCTGCGGCCTTCCCTGCCACTTGCTCCGCAACCGTTTCCATTGGATTCCAATGGTGCAGCGGCCTTGTTTGCTCCGGCCGCACATTTATGGACTAGGGGCTCAGCGGAAGGTGCTGGGGACTGACCGCTGCCACCAGAAGACGGACCACCTTTACCAGCAGGACCTTCCTGGACAACCATCACACCAGCCATTGTTGGCGCTACAGACTTCCAAGTATTCTCTGCAGCCTGAGGAACTTCTGACATGATAAGTGTACTAAATACATGCCGTTACCTTATACATTAACTCTGCATATACTCTGCAACAGAACTGTTTATTCCCCCTGTTTAACCCTTCATCTCCCTGCGAGGAGTTAACCCCCTGTTAAATTAAATTTGTTAAATTTATTAACCCTTCCTCGGCCTCCTGTTTGTCACTGCATCCCGCAACCTGCTTAGGTCGCTTTCACATTTGCGGTTGTGTCGGCAGCGTTTCTTCCGCAAATATCCGCATGCGTTTTGTATTCCTATATTTAACATTAGGGATGCATGCTTTTTCGCGTTTTGCCGCGTTTGACGACGCATGCGTCATCTAGTCGTCTGCGTCTGGGCGCGGAAATGCAACATGTAGTAATTTTTAGAGGCGTCAATTTGCCGCCTGGAAACGTATGCGGTCGATTGCGTAAGGTTTGCGCCGAAAAAACGCATTATAGTCTATGTAAACGCATGCGTTTTAAAGCACATGTGTTTGGTTGCGTTTTCCAACGCATGCGTCTCAATTGAGAAAAACATGTCTAGACACTGATAAGCCACCCCCCACATACAAGGTGATAAAGGGAGGTAGTGGACATTTGCAGGTCACTACTCAGCAGACACTGAAGCAGACCAGACGACACGCAACACCTTGGAGCAGCAAACAAGCCTCAGAACAATGTGAGTATATCCTATCCAATGCCTTTCTTTTCAATTTTCTTTCTCTACATGTCCTAATTTCTGCCATTTCTTTCTTTCTGCACGCATCAGAATGTCTTCTTCTTCTTCTGATGGTGATGATGAGCAAACGCCTGGGCTTGCACAAGGGGAACATGTCAGCGAAGTGAGTATTCACCTCCTCAGATTGGTAAATATTCACTGTCACATCTACACATATGACAATGTATATTTTCCTTTTTTCAGACCACTTCTTCTACAGCGGAAGAGACTGGGCAGGAGCAGCGTAGTCACGGCCGGGCAACACGGCGGCAGCGTGTAAGTATACCTGGCTGACTGTTTGTTGTATCCTCATTTTACAATTCTTGAATCTTCATTTCTTTCTACTTCTCTCTTTCTTTCCCTTTTGCTTCAGCACCAGTGGGTTTTTTAATTTCAATATTCATGCCATTCCTCTGCTTCTGTTTTCTGTCTTCCTTATGTTAATGTCTCCAATATTAATGTCCTTTTTGTTTTTAGGATCCAGAACGGGATGAGGACCTCATCGAGAATGAACACCTCATCTCCCTGGTCCATGAGCGAGTCCCGTTGTGGGACACCCGGGATCCACTGCACGCCAACAACGTGACGATCCGGCGGCTTTGGAATGACGTGGCCACAGCGTTGTGGGATGGCTGGGCCAATGCCCCGACTCGGGTCCGTTTTGCATTTGGTAAGTATAGCAATGCAGTGTGATGTAGTCATGGCAACACAAGATCTATTACTTATAATAATAAAATAAAAACGCAACACAAATTTATTAGTGGAAGAAAAGTGGCCGTGATGTTTATTTAGGGTTAACCAATTCAAACATAGCTTTAAATAATAAACGCCAATAAATAACCAGATTCCATTATACCAAAACCAATCCGCCCATACAAATGGGCGATTTTCCCGCCAATAAAACATCACGACAAGGACTTAAAAAAGGGGAGGGAGGGTGGGATCTTCTCTTCTTCACAGCTCCAGCTGAATGACAGCTGACAGTAAATGTGGGCTTTATATATTATCCATAATCTGCCCAACAACCATAAATCACCAATGAAAAAGCCGTTAAAAAGGGCGCCAATGATACCAGATAAAACTGGTTTTACTAAAAATAGCTGACCAGAGGCATTTAAATTGACCTTTATTTGAACCCATCACAACAATATTCCTTAGCTAGAGAGAAGATGCTGGATCTCTAAAGATCTGTGTCGCCATGGGACCCCCCCTGTATTTCTTTTATTTGCGGGGGGGGGGGGCTAACATGGCAACACAAGATCTATTACTTATAATCTAATATATAAAGCTGAATGTGTGTGTGTGTGTATGTATGTATGTATGTATGTATGTATGTCCGGGATTGGCATCTGAACCGTAGCAGCTACAGCCACAAAATTTTGCACAGTCACACGTCTGGACCCCGAGAGCGTCATAGGCTATGTTGTGAGGTGAAATTTTAACCCCGCGCTTTCCAATTCACCAAACAATTTTGCCCCTATCTACATAATGGGGAAAAAGTGAAAGGAAAAGTGTTGGAGGCGTCGCAGCTACAGGCACAAAATTTTGCACAGTCACACGTCTGGACCCTGAGAGCGTCAAAGCTATATTGTGAGGTGAAATTTTAACCCCGCGCTTTCCAAGTCACCAAACAATTTTGCCCCTATCTACATAATGGGGAAAAAATGAAAGGAAAAGTGTTGGAGGCAAATTAACAGCTGCCAGATGTGAACAAGGGGGACTTAAAGAATGACAGCGATGGCACCAAAGAGTATATACTGTACAGTTGCTAAGGTGGGGCCCCAACATGGGATAATCACACCACCACGGGGATATGAACACACACACAAAATGCGCCACACACTACCACGTGCTCGAACACATATACCACCCTCAGTGCACATTTCACCACACATACACCAACCTCGCCACATAAAAGTAGAAACACAAAAGTCGCCGCTCAAAACTCGCCACGCGCAAAACTCTCCACATGCAAAACTCGCCACACGTGCAAAACTCGCCACACGCAAAACTTGCACACGCAGAAAAATTGCCACACGCAGAAAAATTGCCACATGCACAAAAGTTGCAACACATGCAAAAGTTGCCTCACACAAAACTTGCACATACTCAAAAGGCACCACACATAAAACTCGCCACGCGCAAAACTCGCCATGCGCAAAACTTGCTGCACACAACTTGCTACACTAACCTGTCACATGCAACTCGACACACACAACTTGACACACGAAACTCGCCCTAAAACACACACAAGTCTGGTATCCTTCAAAAATAAAAATCTGATTAATAAGCAGACAAACTACAAGAGCAACAAATGTACCATATAGGAATCCGGCAGCTGTCAGTCACATGACCAGTCTATTATGTGTATGTGTGAGCTAATATATACTGCCAGGGGGTGGGCTTACTGTTGGCTGGGGATTTATCAGGCTGCCATTTTAGCTTACAAATACTGAGGTAAAAATACTGACCAAATAACGTGTGAACGAGGGCTAATACAGGAGGAGATGGCATACAGCTATATACTATATACAGGAGATGACACACAGGTATATACTATTTACAGGGGAGATGACACACAGGTATATACTATATACAGGAGGAGATGACACACAGATATATACTATATACAGGAGAGATGACACACAGGTATATACTATATAGAGGAGGAGATGACATACAGGTACATACTACATACAGGAGGAGATGACATACAGGTATATACTATATACAGGAGGAGATGACACACAGGTATATACTATATACAGGAGCAGATTACCTACAGGTATATAGTATATACAGGAGGAGATGACACAGGTATATGCTATGTATAGGAGGAGATGACATACAGGTATATACTATATACAGGAGATGACACACAGATATATACTATATATAGGTGAGATGACACACAGGTATATACTATATACAGGAGATTACATACAGGTATATCTAATATATAAAGCTGAATGTGTGTATGTATGTATGTGTGTATGTCCGGGATTGGCATCTGTACCGTCGCAGCTACAGCCACAAAATTTTGCACAGTCACACGTCTGGACCCCGAGAGCGTCATAGGCTATGTTGTGAGGTGAAATTTTAACCCCGCGCGTTCCAATTCACCAAACAATTTTGCTCCTATCTACATAATGGGGAAAAAGTGAAGGGAAAAGTGTTGGAGGAAAATTGACAGCTGCCAGATGTGAACAATGAGGACTTAAAGAATGAGAGCGATGGCGACAAAGAGTATATACCGTACAGTTGCTAAGGTGGGGCCCCGACATGGGATACTCACCACACACGGGGATATGAACACAAACACAAAATGCGCCACACACTACCACGTGCTTGAACACATATACCACCCTCAGCACACATTTCACCACACACACACACCAACCTCGCCACATAAAAGTCGAAACACAAAAGTCACCACTCAAAACTCGCTACATGCAAAACTCGCCATATGCAAAACTAGGCTCACGCAAAACTCGCCACACGTGCAAAACTCACCTCATGGAAAACTCACCTCATGCAAAACTTGCACACACAGAAAAATTGCCACATGTACAAAAGTTGCACCACATGCAAAAGTTGCCTCACACAAAACTTGCACATACTCAAAATGCACCACACATAAAACTCGCCACGCGCAAAACTCGCCATGCACAAATCTTGCTGCACACAACTTGCTACACTAACCTGTCACATGCAACTCAACACACAAAATGTTGCTACACGCATGTCGCCACACAAAACTCATCTCACAAAAGTCGCTACATGCATGTCGCCACACGCAACTCAACACACACAACTTGACACATAAAACTCGCCCTAAAACACACACAAGTCTGGTATTGTCCTTCAAAAATAAAAATCTGATTAATAAGCAAACTACAAGAGCAACAAATGTACCATATAGGAAATACGGCAGCTGTCAGTCACATGACCTGTCTATTATGTGTATGTGTGAGCTAATATATACTGCCAGGGGGGAGGGCTTCCTGTTGGCTGGGGATTTATCAGGCTGCCAATAGCAACCAATCACAGCTCAGCTTCTATTTTGCTACAGTTAATTAACCTGAGCTCTGATTGGTTAATATAGACAACAAAGACATTCTCAGTATAACAAAGCTAATATATGTTGTGAAATGCTTCTATTTGCTTAGTTTTTGCCTTTTAATAATTACATTTCTATCTATTTGTTTTGTGGTTTTTGTGTGCAGAATAAATTTTTGTTAACACATTCTATTTTGCTAACAGCAGTCATTAACCCGGGCGAAGCCGGGTAGTACAGCTAGTCTAATATATAAAGCTGAATGTGTGTGTGTGTGTATGTATGTATGTATGTATGTATGTCCGGGATTGGCATCTGAACCGTAGCAGCTACAGCCACAAAATTTTGCACAGTCACACGTCTGGACCCCGAGAGCGTCATAGGCTATGTTGTGAGGTGAAATTTTAACCCCGCGCTTTCCAATTCACCAAACAATTTTGCCCCTATCTACATAATGGGGAAAAAGTGAAAGGAAAAGTGTTGGAGGCGTCGCAGCTACAGGCACAAAATTTTGCACAGTCACACGTCTGGACCCTGAGAGCGTCAAAGCTATATTGTGAGGTGAAATTTTAACCCCGCGCTTTCCAAGTCACCAAACAATTTTGCCCCTATCTACATAATGGGGAAAAAATGAAAGGAAAAGTGTTGGAGGCAAATTAACAGCTGCCAGATGTGAACAAGGGGGACTTAAAGAATGACAGCGATGGCACCAAAGAGTATATACTGTACAGTTGCTAAGGTGGGGCCCCAACATGGGATAATCACACCACCACGGGGATATGAACACACACACAAAATGCGCCACACACTACCACGTGCTCGAACACATATACCACCCTCAGTGCACATTTCACCACACATACACCAACCTCGCCACATAAAAGTAGAAACACAAAAGTCGCCGCTCAAAACTCGCCACGCGCAAAACTCTCCACATGCAAAACTCGCCACACGTGCAAAACTCGCCACACGCAAAACTTGCACACGCAGAAAAATTGCCACACGCAGAAAAATTGCCACATGCACAAAAGTTGCAACACATGCAAAAGTTGCCTCACACAAAACTTGCACATACTCAAAAGGCACCACACATAAAACTCGCCACGCGCAAAACTCGCCATGCGCAAAACTTGCTGCACACAACTTGCTACACTAACCTGTCACATGCAACTCGACACACAAAAAGTTGCTACACGCATGTCGCCACACAAAACTCATCTCACAAAAGTCCCTACATGCATGTCGCCACACGCAACTCAACACACACAACTTGACACACGAAACTCGCCCTAAAACACACACAAGTCTGGTATCCTTCAAAAATAAAAATCTGATTAATAAGCAGACAAACTACAAGAGCAACAAATGTACCATATAGGAATCCGGCAGCTGTCAGTCACATGACCAGTCTATTATGTGTATGTGTGAGCTAATATATACTGCCAGGGGGTGGGCTTACTGTTGGCTGGGGATTTATCAGGCTGCCATTTTAGCTTACAAATACTGAGGTAAAAATACTGACCAAATAACGTGTGAACGAGGGCTAATACAGGAGGAGATGGCATACAGCTATATACTATATACAGGAGATGACACACAGGTATATACTATTTACAGGGGAGATGACACACAGGTATATACTATATACAGGAGGAGATGACACACAGATATATACTATATACAGGAGAGATGACACACAGGTATATACTATATAGAGGAGGAGATGACATACAGGTACATACTACATACAGGAGGAGATGACATACAGGTATATACTATATACAGGAGGAGATGACACACAGGTATATACTATATACAGGAGCAGATTACCTACAGGTATATAGTATATACAGGAGGAGATGACACAGGTATATGCTATGTATAGGAGGAGATGACATACAGGTATATACTATATACAGGAGATGACACACAGATATATACTATATATAGGTGAGATGACACACAGGTATATACTATATACAGGAGATTACATACAGGTATATCTAATATATAAAGCTGAATGTGTGTATGTATGTATGTGTGTATGTCCGGGATTGGCATCTGTACCGTCGCAGCTACAGCCACAAAATTTTGCACAGTCACACGTCTGGACCCCGAGAGCGTCATAGGCTATGTTGTGAGGTGAAATTTTAACCCCGCGCGTTCCAATTCACCAAACAATTTTGCTCCTATCTACATAATGGGGAAAAAGTGAAGGGAAAAGTGTTGGAGGAAAATTGACAGCTGCCAGATGTGAACAATGAGGACTTAAAGAATGAGAGCGATGGCGACAAAGAGTATATACCGTACAGTTGCTAAGGTGGGGCCCCGACATGGGATACTCACCACACACGGGGATATGAACACAAACACAAAATGCGCCACACACTACCACGTGCTTGAACACATATACCACCCTCAGCACACATTTCACCACACACACACACCAACCTCGCCACATAAAAGTCGAAACACAAAAGTCACCACTCAAAACTCGCTACATGCAAAACTCGCCATATGCAAAACTAGGCTCACGCAAAACTCGCCACACGTGCAAAACTCACCTCATGGAAAACTCACCTCATGCAAAACTTGCACACACAGAAAAATTGCCACATGTACAAAAGTTGCACCACATGCAAAAGTTGCCTCACACAAAACTTGCACATACTCAAAATGCACCACACATAAAACTCGCCACGCGCAAAACTCGCCATGCACAAATCTTGCTGCACACAACTTGCTACACTAACCTGTCACATGCAACTCGACACACACAACTTGACACACGAAACTCGCCCTAAAACACACACAAGTCTGGTATCCTTCAAAAATAAAAATCTGATTAATAAGCAGACAAACTACAAGAGCAACAAATGTACCATATAGGAATCCGGCAGCTGTCAGTCACATGACCAGTCTATTATGTGTATGTGTGAGCTAATATATACTGCCAGGGGGTGGGCTTACTGTTGGCTGGGGATTTATCAGGCTGCCATTTTAGCTTACAAATACTGAGGTAAAAATACTGACCAAATAACGTGTGAACGAGGGCTAATACAGGAGGAGATGGCATACAGCTATATACTATATACAGGAGATGACACACAGGTATATACTATTTACAGGGGAGATGACACACAGGTATATACTATATACAGGAGGAGATGACACACAGATATATACTATATACAGGAGAGATGACACACAGGTATATACTATATAGAGGAGGAGATGACATACAGGTACATACTACATACAGGAGGAGATGACATACAGGTATATACTATATACAGGAGGAGATGACACACAGGTATATACTATATACAGGAGCAGATTACCTACAGGTATATAGTATATACAGGAGGAGATGACACAGGTATATGCTATGTATAGGAGGAGATGACATACAGGTATATACTATATACAGGAGATGACACACAGATATATACTATATATAGGTGAGATGACACACAGGTATATACTATATACAGGAGATTACATACAGGTATATCTAATATATAAAGCTGAATGTGTGTATGTATGTATGTGTGTATGTCCGGGATTGGCATCTGTACCGTCGCAGCTACAGCCACAAAATTTTGCACAGTCACACGTCTGGACCCCGAGAGCGTCATAGGCTATGTTGTGAGGTGAAATTTTAACCCCGCGCGTTCCAATTCACCAAACAATTTTGCTCCTATCTACATAATGGGGAAAAAGTGAAGGGAAAAGTGTTGGAGGAAAATTGACAGCTGCCAGATGTGAACAATGAGGACTTAAAGAATGAGAGCGATGGCGACAAAGAGTATATACCGTACAGTTGCTAAGGTGGGGCCCCGACATGGGATACTCACCACACACGGGGATATGAACACAAACACAAAATGCGCCACACACTACCACGTGCTTGAACACATATACCACCCTCAGCACACATTTCACCACACACACACACCAACCTCGCCACATAAAAGTCGAAACACAAAAGTCACCACTCAAAACTCGCTACATGCAAAACTCGCCATATGCAAAACTAGGCTCACGCAAAACTCGCCACACGTGCAAAACTCACCTCATGGAAAACTCACCTCATGCAAAACTTGCACACACAGAAAAATTGCCACATGTACAAAAGTTGCACCACATGCAAAAGTTGCCTCACACAAAACTTGCACATACTCAAAATGCACCACACATAAAACTCGCCACGCGCAAAACTCGCCATGCACAAATCTTGCTGCACACAACTTGCTACACTAACCTGTCACATGCAACTCAACACACAAAATGTTGCTACACGCATGTCGCCACACAAAACTCATCTCACAAAAGTCGCTACATGCATGTCGCCACACGCAACTCAACACACACAACTTGACACATAAAACTCGCCCTAAAACACACACAAGTCTGGTATTGTCCTTCAAAAATAAAAATCTGATTAATAAGCAAACTACAAGAGCAACAAATGTACCATATAGGAAATACGGCAGCTGTCAGTCACATGACCTGTCTATTATGTGTATGTGTGAGCTAATATATACTGCCAGGGGGGAGGGCTTCCTGTTGGCTGGGGATTTATCAGGCTGCCAATAGCAACCAATCACAGCTCAGCTTCTATTTTGCTACAGTTAATTAACCTGAGCTCTGATTGGTTAATATAGGCAACAAAGACATTCTCAGTATAACAAAGCTAATATATGTTGTGAAATGCTTCTATTTGCTTAGTTTTTGCCTTTTAATAATTACATTTCTATCTATTTGTTTTGTGGTTTTTGTGTGCAGAATAAATTTTTGTTAACACATTCTATTTTGCTAACAGCAGTCATTAACCCGGGCGAAGCCGGGTAGTACAGCTAGTAATAAAATAAAAACGCAACACAAATTTATTAGTGGAAGAAAAGTGGCCGTGATGTTTATTTAGGGTTAACCAATTCAAACATAGCTTTAAATAATAAACGCCAATAAATAACCAGATTCCATTATACCAAAACCAATCCGCCCATACAATGATTTTCCCATAAGCCAAGCCTCAGAGAGGCGAGGCCCCCCCCAAACCATACAGCCACTTTTCAACCATCGTTTTAAGTTAAAAATGTCTAGCCCGATGTCCGATAAATGGACCAGGTCATTCCTAAAAAGCCCTGGTAAAAAACCTTCTAAATCTACATGCCGAAAAGAAAAACCGCCGATTAAAGGCAAAAATTTACTCATACTCCTATTGACTCTTTTACGAATCTTCTCTAAAAATGAAAGCTTATTATCTGACCATAGGATTCTGGGGACTATCTCAGAAAAAACGAAACTGACAGACGGAAATGCCTGTTTGAGGCTACAAATGTCCGATCTCATAAGAGCTAATAAATCAAGAGTTCTTATTTTGCCGAGATCGTTCCCAGAAAGATGAAAAATAACTAATTCTGGAAAAGGAAACAATTTACAACATTTTCTAAACTCAAAGCAAAAATTGGACCATTTCATGCCCCGAACACTGTGCCAATAAATTTGAACGTCAGCAGAATCAAATGATAAATTTTCAGAATATACTCTCTGCCTGGCTCTCTTCTCTGCCCAAAATATGAACGAGTGTCCAACAATCCAGACTATCATAGGACCTGAAAGGTAAATAAAGAATTAGTAGTTATACAGCTCGTGCCGAACATATAATTTGAATCTGCGAGATTCCCATCTACCCAATCTCTGAATCAACGCATCATCTAAACCAGCTCTAGATGCTTCAGTAGCGGCACCTATTCTAAAAGAATGGGAAGTAATCCTCAAGTGTTGACAATTCAAAAAATATAAGCACTTTTTGAGAACAGCGTTAAATTGAAATATTGTAACCGGAGACCTATCTTTATGAATAAATAAAGGGCCTTTGACCCTGGGCCTTACTGGGAGCCAGCGCTGTAAACTGGATACTGGGCAGATTGCAGACACAGAACATGAGCTGATCTGTAACCTAGACCCTCTGCCCATTTGGTCAGTTTTTGATTTTCTAATAAAAATGACAATATTAGAATCGTGAATGGTGACGTCAGAAAAAAGTAAGCCGGAAGGTTCCGATTTTTTAGCTGATACAACTTCACCAACCCGTAATGCTCCAAAAAATGTTAGGGTAAATATTGCATAAAATAGCAGGCTCTCCTCAAAAGAACTACAAACATCTGAGAGAGCTAAACACATATCTTTCAAAAGCTGAAAAGAGATCGGACGTCTAGAGTCTGATTTAAAATTAGATCTCTTTAAGCCTCTCAAGAACTGCTTTAAAGGGAAAAAACTAGTTAAAGGGGGGCTACCCCGTAATTTGAGAAAAAATGACACCCCTGCAAGGGATTTGGCTATCGCTGAGTAAGAGAGACCAAGTCCAGCCAGTGATTCAGCAAATTTTAGGCCCGAAAAAGCGTCAGAAGTGTTGTAATTTAAGTTGTTAAGTAAACAAAAGTTCACCCATCTATGCCATGCGGCCGAGTAATCGGCCCATGATCTATCAGAAAGAGAGTTCTTAATGCACTGAAGAATCAAATCGAAATTAAATCCCAGATTGACTGTGGGCAGGCAGTTGGCTCCACATCCGCGACGGGTACCTGTGAACAAAAAGATGACCGCTCATGCTTACACAATGAACTGACAGCTCGGGCCCATTTGCTTATACCCTGGTTAGCTTTAATCCAAATATTACATTTTAGGCAAGTTAAAACCATCTGCCTCAGGATAGCTGCAGCCCATTTATTTTTTGAGGACAGGGTATTAATAGCAAAAATTACTCCTTGATTCAAAGAAAGAATGACAATTCTAGAATTCTGAATTGAAGAGCCCCATAAATAGAGCCCCAAAAAAATAGCAAAAAGTTCCAAAACCATCTCATTGTTTGTGATACGACCTTCCTTCCACTGACTTGGCCACTGAACAGTGCACCAATGAGATGATAAAAAAGCGCCACAGCCAAAGCTGGGATTGGCTGCAAAAGAAAAGGGGATTGAATCTGCAGAAATAAAAGCGGTTTGCCAACAAGAATGACCGTTGAATTCTGAAAGGAATTCAAGCCAGATTTTAACATCCTCCCTCATCTCAGAAGAAATTCTGACATGAAAGGAAGAAGATGTTACACCTTTAGTTGCATCATACAACCGCCTAGAAAAAACTCGCCTGATAGGGATTATACGCAGCGCAAAATTAAGCAAGCCTAGTAAAGACTGCAGTTCTTTTAATATCAGTTTTTTCTTGCTCAGACAGTTAGATAGCGCATCAGCTAGTTTGGTAATTTTATCAGTCGGGAGTCTGGATTCCATTTTGACAGAGTCAAGTGTAATTCCCAAAAACTCAATGGAGGTACATGGAAAAACTGTCTTCTCATGAGCAATAGGGACCCCAAAATAGTCGCACATTCTCAAAAATTTATTAAGCGTATCCAAGGCAATAGTAGATTCAGGGGGACCTATAAAGAGGAAGTCATCTAAATAATGTAAAATTTTTACATTGGGGGAATTGGATTCCAGTACCCAGTGCAAAAATGAAGAAAAAGTCTCAAAATAAAAACAGGATAGGGAAAAACCCATGGGAAGGCATTTGTCAAAAAAAAATAGATTTTGAAAAGAAAAACCTAATGAATTGAAGCCTTCGGGGTCTATAGGTAACAAACGAAATGCTGACTTAATGTCTGATTTGGACATCAGAGCGTTCATACCGACAGACCTGAGCATATCAATAGCTGAATCAAATGATGAGTAGTTAACTGAACAAACGTCTTTATCTACCTCATCATTTAAGGAAGCACCGGGAGGGTACGATAGGTGATGGATCAGCCGAAAGGACCCCGCATCTTTTTTGGGTACTAGGCCTAAAGGGGAAATACGAAAATTCTGAAAAGGAGGGGAGGTAAACGGGCCTGCAACCCTTCCTAATTTTAATTCGCTAACAATTTTATCCATAGCTATATCTGGGTTTTCCGCCAAGGAAGGGAGGTTTTTTATTGGCCTACAGCCGATCCCTTTAAATGAAGGGACAAAAAAACCTTTAGAAAAACCGTTAAAAATCAATTTACTACTCGGAAGATCTGGGTATTTGTTTAACCAATACACCAGCTTTTCCAGCTTCACTGGTGTCTGAGCTTTTTGAAATGGGGTCCCTTGAGAGCGTTTGCTGAGCGGACTGTTTCTTAAAACATCTCGACATGGAGTGTGCATTTCCACAAAATGAACACTCGTGCCGAAAACGACAGTTATTGTTCCATTTACAGCCCGAGTCATTAAAGGCAAAACAGACGCCCCTCTTAGGGAGGGCTGATGGTGCTTGTTTTACTGAAGCCTGTCTCTGAGGCAGCATCAAATTTATCCATAGTCCGACATCCTTCGTACCCCAGGAGAGGTCGGGATGGATGGCTAACTTTTGCCTAAACGATTCATCATAATTGAGCCAGGCAAAACCGCCAAAGTTGCGGTATGCCTCCAAAATTATGTCAATGTGCTGAAATAATTTACTACATAACCCAGGGAATTTCTCGCCGAGAACAGCCGAGTAAATGGAAAAGGCCTGAATCCAATTATTAAATGATCTAGAATGACCCCGTTTAGAGTCATCAGGGTCGGATTCACGCCTTTCAGATTTTCCCAGCTGGTCCCTGCGAGGGAGGAGTGAAAAAAGATCAATATATTCATTATTCCATATAAGCTCTTTTGTGGTGGAGCTCAAGTGAAACCCTAAAGGTGAAAGCTCACAAGTGAGAGCTTCTTTAAAATGGTTCACAGGAGTTACTGAGGGACATGTGGTGTGTACTGAACTAATGTCAGGATTTACAACTGCGGGAGGATTCAGAGCTGCGGGAGAGGCAGATTTAAAAACTTCTCCCAGCGTTTCTGACATCACATCCCTAATCATATTTTTGATTTCAAAGTGTGACACAGACAGGGGCACATAAATGTTCTCACCCCTACTGTTGAGTTGATTGAAGTCTTCCTGTGGGCAGCCAACGCTCCAGCCCTCCATGTTGGGCGAGCGCCGCTGCACTACAGCTGGAGGAGGCTGGATGGTGGCTTCGGCTTGTGTTGCTAGGAGGTCAGGAGCGCTGATGGTAGCCGCCACCATTGCTGACAGAGCGCCCGACAGGGGGGTACCTGCAGCGCTTTTACGGCTGCACCTCGCCCCTGTTATGTCGGCGCTCCTGGATGACGCGGCCGGCGATGACTGCTGACGCGGCCGGAAGTCTCGCGCTGGGCTTCGTGATCTCGTCACTGTTGAGCGGCGGGACTTCCGGGCAGGAGCTTGCGAGCGACGTCCGGATCTTGCTGCAGCACGAGCTGCACGAGGGGGAACCAGCGGAGTTGAAGCACCTGGAGCTCCGATGTCAGGAGGTGGGATCGGAGGGTCTTGCTGATGGGGCTCATCCTGAGGCGCCGGTAATTGAGGGGGGGAGACGGCATCAGAGGCTACCGGAATAGGTTCTATAGCAAGGCAGCTCCTCAGCCAATCAACCCCGCCCTCCGCACCGGCTCTGGAAATCAGCTGCTGAAGTAGTGCTTCCATCAGGGAGATCTTCTCTTCTTCACAGCTCCAGCTGAATGACAGCTGACAGTAAATGTGGGCTTTATATATTATCCATAATCTGCCCAACAACCATAAATCACCAATGAAAAAGCCGTTAAAAAGGGCGCCAATGATACCAGATAAAATTGGTTTTACTAAAAATAGCTGACCAGAGGCATTTAAATTGACCTTTATTTGAACCCATCACAACAATATTCCTTAGCTAGAGAGAAGATGCTGGATCTCTAAAGATCTGTGTCGCCATGTGACCCCCCCTGTATTTCTTTTATTTGCGGGGGGGCTAACAAGACCTTGGCCATGCTCACACAACTGTGTATGATGATATAAAGTCATTGCTTTTTCTCAGCACACACAGTTGTGTGACCACGGTCAAAAGAGCATTGTCCTAACTATTATGTTTTGTTTTGTCAACAGTGTCAAAAGTCAAAACACGTTGGCGATCGATGAAGGACCGCTTCAACAAGGACCTGCGCCAAGAGAGCCGGCTTCCAAGTGGTTCTGGAGCAAGGATAAGAAAATAAAAGTACCACCGCATCCTTGCGTTTTTGAGACCGGTCCTTGCGCGAAGAACGTAAGTATATTGGTTTAAAAAATGTTTTTTAAAAAAGTTTTGTAATTAATGCTACCATTTTTTTGGTCAATATTTTGAATCAGTATTTGGAAACCAAAACCATGAGTGATTGATACATGCAGAAGTGGGGCACGTGTTCTTTGAATACTTTTCCTCACATAGTTCCACTCCAGGTTTTGGCTTACCAATAGTGATGTGAAATACTGAGCAAATACTGACAGTGTGACGGCAGCCTACACAACAGATCTATAGTCACCAAGTCAGGTGTCAGAAGTAATGAATTCATGATGCACAAACAAATGGCTCCTGAATAGTGTTGAGCGATACCGTCCGATACTTGAAAGTATCGGTATCGGAAAGTATCGGCCGATACCGGCAAAGTATCGGATCCAATCCGATACCGATACCCGATACCAATACAAGTCAATGGGACTCAAGTATCGGACGGTATTCCTGATGGTTCCCAGGGTCTGAAGGAGAGGAAACTCAACCCTGTAGTTTGGCTTAGCTTGGCACTTTTTGATGTATTGCGAGGCTCAGGTCTTGATTGTGAGCTTGGTACACACTTGTGATTGGTTGACCGCGCCGCAACCAATCACAAGCCGGGACGTCACGGGAGGCTGGACACGCGCCCATTTTAAAATGCGCGCGTGTCCAGCCTCCCGGCTTGTGATTGGTTGACCGCGCCGCAACCAATCACAAGCCGGGACGTCACGGGAGGCTGGACATGCGCCCATTTTAAAATGCGCGCGTGTCCAGCCTCCCGGCTTGTGATTGGTTGACCGCGCCGCAACCAATCACAAGCCGGGACGTCACGGGAGGCTGGACACGCGCCCATTTTAAAATGCGCGCGTGTCCAGCCTCCCGTGACGTCCCGGCTTGTGATTGGTTGCATCGCGGTCAACCAATCACAAGCCGGGAGGCTGGACGCGCGCATTTTAAAATGTGCGCGTGTCCAGCCTCCCGTGACGTCACGGCTTGTGATTGGTCGCGGCGGCCATGTTGCCGGGACGCGGACCAATCACAGCAAGCTGTGACGTAATTTCAGGTCCTGCAGGATTTTAAAATTACGTTCCGGCGTTGTGATTGGTCCGCGTCCCGGCAACATGGCCGCCGCGACCAATCACAAGCCGGGACGTCATGGGAGGCTGGACACGCGCGCATTTTAAAATGTGCGCGTGTCCAGCCTCCCGTGACGTCCTGGCTTGTGATTGGTTACGTCGCCCATGTGACCACGACGCGCCCAATCACAACGCCGGAACGTAATTTTAAAATCCTGCAAGGACCTGAAATTACGTCACGGCTTGCTGTGATTGGTCCGCGTCCCGGCAACATGGCCGCCGCGACCAATCACAAGCCGGGACTTCACGTAACCAAGTAAACGCGCGAATTTTAAACAAACAACGCTGCCGGTTCCTTCGCTGAGGTCCGGGCTGCGTCGGAGAGGTGAGTATAGCAATATTTTTTATTTTAATTCTCTCTTTTACACATTATTACATTAATGTTGTTTCGATACCCGATACCCGATACCACAAAAGTATCGGATCTCGGTATCGGAATTCCGATACAGCAAGTATCGGCCGATACCCGATACTTGCAGTATCGGAATGCTCAACACTACTCCTGAATTCATTTTTCCTGGCACTTGTCCTGGTGAGTATAGATGTGCCTTGTATATATATATGGCTTGTATCGCCTCCATCGTCTCTTCATTTTTTACATCAGTTTTTAGAATCCAAAACCTGGTGTGGTTGATGCATGCAGAAGTGGAGCATATGGTTTTATTTTACTTTTCTTCATACTGTTGTACTCCTGATTTTGGCTTTCAAAGTCTGATGTAAAACTCTGTCCAAATAGTGCTAGTGTGAGCTCTGCTTTAATCTCAATGTATATAACACAGGAGTTATCGCTTTGTAAATGTTTGGTATTAATTTTTTTTTTAATCTTTTTTTCACAGCACTTGGAGCTCCACTGTTGGCCCAGGTTCTGGAGAGGTCCTTCATCAGTCAGCCACGGACCCGTCCCAGCCATCCTCCAGCGATGCAGCAAGTGGGCCTGCCACACAACCTGGAGACCAGGAAGCTGGTCCATCAGGTCTTCCCTTTCCCCAGTCCTCTGCCTCTAGCCAATTTTTTATGGGCTCCTCCCGGCAGCGGCAGAGGGCCGCGGACAGGTTACTCATGCCTGAGTTTTTGCACTTGAGCTCGGTCTTCCATGAGGGACTCAAGGCGATGGGTGACCGACTGGATACTGCCATTAGTCATATGAGCACACGTATCCAGGAGGTTACCACAGCCCTTGCCCAAGTGAAAGCCGACCTCCAGAGGCCAGCACATCATTTTTTTAATCAGATAGAACAGGGCATGTTGGAACACCTTAGTCCCGATCTCCAGATTACTGTTATGCAGGCCTGCAATGCTGCTTACGTGCAGGCTATGCAGCAGAGTCGGTATTTTCAGCTGACAGTGGGGGCATTTCCACCAGTGCCCACACTGTCACGCTTTACCTCAATGCCGACATCTGCTGCATACCACTGCACGGCCACCTCAATTCCAAACACTGCCGGACCGTATTACAGTACCACCACCATGCCCAGTGCAGTGGGTCAGCCCACCGCCACCACAATGACAACGGCTGCTCCTGCTTGGGCCTCCTCCACTGCCACCACCATGCTGCAGCTGCAGGACCCTGGCCTGTCGTTCCCCGCCACCACCACAAGAATGCCGCTGCCGGACCCAGGCCCATTCCACGCCACCACCACAAGAATGCCGCTGCCGGACCCAAGCCTGTTACCCGCCCACACCACAAGAATGTCGCTGCAGGACCCAGGCATGTTATCCGCCACCACCACAAGAATGCCAATGCCGGACCCAGGCCTGTTACCCACAACCACCACTGAAATGCCAACGCCGGACCCTGCCCTGGCGTTACCCGCCACCACTAGAAGGCAACAACAATGGCAGATGGACCGTGACATGTCGGCGACCACATCAAGGCCAATAGCCAGTAGCCCAACGAGGCTCCCCAGATGGCAGCGCCAAGCAAAAAAGGTTAAAGGCAATAAAAAAAAGACAATAGCTATTCCTCCCCCCTCACCTCCCAATGTGTCTATAATGTCTGCTTTGTCTCAACCTTCTAGTGTGTCTCTGCCCTCTCATGTGTCTAGCCCAATCCCCGAATTTCCCGACCCCAGTAGTTTTATTGCACCTTCTCCAGCCACCCCTGCGCCGTCAACAGTTAGCCAGCCCTCACTGCTCCACACCCCCCAATTACGGCAATCAACACCAAGCAGGCGCAGTTAATTTGTTTTTTTGGTTTTATGTTGTAAAAATAAATATTCTTTTTTTGTTCCCCCAATAAGGTTTGGATAACTGTGTATTTCGTCGCCGGCAACACACACCGTGCGCCAAATTCAAAAATGCGCCAAACATTTATTTTTGGGCTACCTCCTAGCTCCAGTAGTTAGTTAGTACAACACAGAAGGTTTGTGTGTGTTTGGTATAGAGAAAAGAGGTTGCCCCCCCAAAAAGCACTTTTATTTTCACTCTGTGACTTTTTGTCGCAGACTGAAGACAAAATGGTGGCAATACACAGCTGAATACACAGCTGTAACTATACTCAACGGGTCGTGTCTTCACAAAATCCTTAGTTATGTTGAATGCTGCAGCCAGGATCATATTCCTCACCAACCGCTACACCGATGCCTCTACCTTGTGCCAGTCATTACATTGGCTACCCATCCACTCCAGAATCCAGTACAAAACTACTACCCTCATCCACAAAGCACTCCATGGCTCAGCACCACCCTACATCTCCTCTCTGGTCTCAGTCTACCACCCTACCCGTGCCCTCCGCTCCGCTAATGACCTGAGGTTAGCATCCTCAATAATCAGAACCTCCCACTCCCGTCTCCAAGACTTTACACGTGCTGCGCCGATTCTTTGGAATGCACTACCTAGGTTAATACGATTAATCCCCAATCCCCACAGTTTTAAGCGTGCCCTAAAAACTCATTTGTTCAGATTGGCCTACCGCCTCAACGCATTAACCTAACTATCCCTGTGTGGCCTAATAAAAAAAAAAAAAACAAACATAATCAGGTTCCTCGCATCATGTTCTCATACACTTTATGCAGTTAATAGCACTCTGTGTCTGTACTGCTACATACTTAGGCTGTCAACTGGTTCATGCAGCTTTACATGAACACCCGAGCCTTACACTATAGCTGGTCCAAATAACTAAAGCAATTGTCACCATCCACCTCTCGTGTCTCCCCTTTTCCTCATAGTTTGTAAGCTTGCGAGCAGGGACCTCATTCCTCCTGGTATCTGTTTTGAACTGTGATTTCTGTTATGCTGTAATGTCTATTGTCTGTACAAGTCCCCTCTATAAGTTGTAAAGCGCTGCGGAATATGTTGGCGCTATATAAATAAAAATTATTATTATTATTATTATTATTAGTTATGACACCAGACTTGCAGAGTAGATAAATGCCTTGTATTAACTCCATTTTATCTAATTTGTACATTAAATCTATTTAACAGAAAGTGAAGGTACGATGGAGGTGATACAAGGCATATCTATACCCAACAGGACTTGTGTCAGAAATAATAAATTCATGAGCTGTTTATTGGTGCATCATGAATTCATTATTTCTGACACCTGACTTGATGACTATTGATCTGTTCTGTAGGCTTCCGTCACACTGACATTATTGGCTCAGTATTTAACATCACTATTGGTAAGCCAAAATCTGGAGTGGTTCAATGTGAGTAAAAATCAAATAAAAATATAAACACCACCTCTGGATTTAACAACCACTCCTGGTCTCGGCTTATATACTGATGTTAAGTAATGAACAAATACTGAGAATGTGATGGCACCAAACACCCTTCGTCAACACAGTCTGCCTCACTTACCAACTGGTGAACCGAGTCATAACGCAATGACGTCAACAGCCCAAGAACCGTTAGTGGTGTGCAAGAAAATACATGGGAGACATGGTGTAGATACTGAAACAGAATTTTTTTATTCAAACAAACAACATTATCAACATTTTGAAAATAACTGTAAAACACCCAAAGCCAACAGGACATTTCACACCATATTGTCCTGCCATTCCACACGTCCGAGGTCTGAATAAAAAAAAGCAGCAAATTGGTTCCGCATGTGGCCTACTTCAACTGTTGACCACAGCGGGTGATGACGGTAATCAGGCAAAGGGTTTGCGACTGGTTCATCAAGTTCTATGGTGGGTCGCTCCTTAGCCAGAATGAAATTGTGGAGAACCACACAGGCTTTTACCACCTCATCCACTGTCTCCATTTTTAGATTTATGGCAGTTGCTAGAATGCGCCATTTTGACACCATAATCCCAAAGGCACACTCTACTGTTCTGCGGGCCCTGGTTAGTCTGTAGTTATAGATCCGTTTTGTGCGGTTCAAGTCCCGACTTGAATAGGGCTTCAGGAGATTTTCACTCGTCTGAAAGGCCTCATCCCCAACCATTACAAATGGCAGCAGTGGGCCTTGAGTGTTGGGGAGAGGTTGTGGCTGTGGAAAATTAAAATTTTTGCCATAAACACGTCGGCCCATATCTGAGTTTTTAAAGGTCTGTGAATCGTTGCCATGGCCAAAAGCACCAATGTCCACGGCAATGAAGCGACAGTCCGCATCGGCTATTGCCATGAGAACAACAGAAAAATATTTCTTGTAGTTGAAGAACTGTGATCCCGTTCTGGCTGGTTTGATAATCCGGATGTGCTTCCCATCCACCGCACCCAAACGGTTGGGGAAATCACAAACAGTCCAAAATTTATCCGCAATTTCCATCCACATGTCCTCCGTGGGTATGGGTATAAATTCTTCACGGAGAATGGTCCATAAAGCCCGGCAGGTGTCAAAAACAATTCCGGACAGGGTGGAAATTCCAAGGCGGTACTGGAAATGAAGGGATGACAAGCTCTCTCCAGTTGCAAGAAATCTGTAGAAAGAAAAAATAATTTACAAAAATGCCAAAAATACATGTCAGACCAGCAAAAATTATGACTAGCATTTGTTTAGAATTATTACGTACCTTAAGGTAACCAGGAGACGTTCCTCTGGTGGAATCGCTCTACGGAGCTGTGTGTCCTGTCTCCGGATGGCTCCTTGGACGCGATCAAGCAAATCCCAGAAAGAGTCTTGTGACATCCTTGTATATTCAGGGAATTTTTCTGGGTTCTCATTGAGCTCGCCATACAGGGTGTGATATGCACCACGGCTCTCCCGCAGTTCTACAATGGGGTGTTGCCAAAAACGCCTACGCCGTGCCCTTCTCTGTCTTTCCCGGTTTCGGTGTTGCTCCCAAGCAAACGCACACGCCAGAAAAATCTTGATGCTTAGATCCAGTTTGAAGTAAAAGCTATCCATGTGAAGATCCATCATGTCACAGGATACAGGAGCAAAATCTGAAGATTTCAGCTGTCCTAGGGTCTATATATAGATATCCCGTAATACACACCCTCTGTAGTCCCATTGGCTGTTTCTTGTGATCTAGATTTTTCTCCTGAAAATTTTTTCAACATGCGCGAAAAAAAAGCAAACGCATGGAAAACGCTTAAAAAAGCATGTAAACGCAGCATTTTAATGCCGCATGCGTTTACCGCATGCAGATAGAAAATGCTGCGTTTACACACGTTTTCTTGCGTTTTTCTTGACCTTGCGTTTGCGGATTAAACGCTGCAGATTTAAACGCAAATGTGAAAGTAGCCTAACACACACACACGCAACCAATGGTTGGATTGCGGTGGTTTTTCCTATGCACAGTTCTCTCTCAAATAGCAGAGTGATTGCTTACTGTCCCCTCAGGTCTTTTTTCTCAATATGCTTCCCTCCTGCATATTCACTTTCTCCTTCAGTTCGGTTGCTTGCACAGCTACTCCATTGCTTCCTGATGATGCTTACATTTATTGCCCATTGACTATTTTGGGGCTCAAAATAACAGTTTGGACCTTCTCGGTCTCTTAAAAGGTTTCTTCTTTTTTTCCCCTCCCTGTGTTGTCTTATTAAGAGTTGTTGTTAAATAAGAATTATATTATCAACTAGATGGTGGCCCGATTCTAACGCATCGGGTATTCTAGAATATGCATGTCCACGTAGTATAATGCCCATTTACGTAGTATATTGCCCAGTCACGTAGTATATTGCCCAGCGACGTAGTATATTGCCCTGCCACGTAGTATATTGCCCAGCCACGTAGTATATTGCCCAGCCACGTAGTATATTGCCCAACCACGTAGTATATTGCCCAGCCACGTAGTATATTGCCCAGCCACGTAGTATATTGCCCAGCCACGTAGTATATTGCCCTGCCACGTAGTATATTGCCCAGCCACGTAGTATATTGCCCAGCCACGTAGTATATTGCCCAGCGACTTAGTATATTGCCCTGCCACGTAGTGTATTGCCCAGCTACATAGTATACAGCACAGCGACGTAGGATATTGCGCAGCTACATAGTATATTGCACAGAGCCACATAGTATATTGCACAGCTTTGTAGTATATTGCCCAGCCTTGTAGTATATTGTCCAGCCACGTAGTATATTGTCCAGCCACGTAGTATATTGCCCAGCCTTGTAGTATACAGCAGAGCCACGTAGGATATTGCCCAGTGATGTAGTATATTACCGAGGCACGTATGTCACAGGGCCAAAAAATAAAAAATAAACATACTCACCTAACGATCCGAGGGCCCCTTGTAGTGTATCATACTCACCATTCTTGTCGCTGCTCCTCTGCGTCCCGCCTCTCCTCTTCCTGGCATCCTGTGCAGATGGTAGTGCTCGGCTTCAGGAAAATAGCCGCTGGATGCTGCGCGTGCGCAGATCGAGATCGCGGCGGCCATTTTCCTGAAGCCGAGTTCCATTGCAAGTGCCAGGGCTGGTGGGAGCAGGACCTATGAAGACGTCGCGGTCACATGACCGTGACGTCACGGCAGGTCCTTGCCGCACACCTGCCCTGGGACGGGACCGAACCGCAAGCTGACGCTTGTAATGGAGCAGTCCGGGGAGCGTGGCGAGGAGCGAGAAAGGCGGCGGAGGGTGAGTATAGCAGGTTTTTTTTTTTTATTTATTATTTTTAACATTACATTTTGTACTATTGATGCCGCATAGGCAGTGTCAATAGTACAAAGTTGGGGACACACAGGGTTAATAGCAGCGGTAACGGAGTGCGTTACCCGCGGCATAACACGGTCCGTTACCGCCGGCATTAACCCTGTGTGAGCGGTGTATGCGGGTGCCGGCAGTGAGTGCGGGGAGTAAGCGGCCATTTTTTTCTGGACTGTGAACGTCGCTGATTGGTCGCGGCAGCCATGACAGGCAGCTGCCGAGACCAATCAGCGAACGAATAACGGTGACAGACAGAAGGACAGACGGAAGTGACCCTTAGACAATTATATAGTAGATATGTTAATGGAGTCGGCTTAATTTGACGTCAACTATAACTTCTATTGGATCTTTAGTCTTTTACTGTTTCAGTAAGCAATATTTTTTTACGCCACTAGGGGGAAACGTCTCCCAACAGTTTATCCTCATTGTGCTTCATTCTTTATGATTTCCTAGTTTGTTTGTCAAATTGTCACTGTTAGGGTACTGTCACACAGTCACACTTTGGACGCTACGACGGCACGATCCGTGACGTCGCAGCGTCGTATGAGTATCGCTCCAACGTCGTAGACTGCGGTCACACGTTGCAATCACGGCGCTGGAGCGATGCCGAAGTCCCCGGGCAACCAGGGTAAACATCGGGTTACTAAGCGCAGGGCCGCGCTTAGTAACCCGATGTTTACCCTGGTTACCAGCGTAAACGTAAAAAAAACAAACAGTACATACTCACATTCCGGTGTCTGTCCTCCGGCGTCTCAGCTTCTCTGCACTCTGTAAGCACAGCGGCCGGAAAGCACAGCGGTGACGTCAGACGTCACCGCTGTGCTCGCTTTCTGGCCGGCGCTCACACTGCAGAGAAGCTGAGACGCCGGGGGACAGACACCGGAATGTGAGTATGTACGGTTTGTTTTTTTTACGTTTACGCTGGTAACCAGGGTAAACATCGGGTTACTAAGCGCGGCCCTGGGCTTAGTTACCCGATGTTTACCCTGGTTACAAGCGAACGCATCGCTGGATCGCTGTCACACACACCGATCCAGCGATGACAGCGGGAGATCCAGCGACGAAAGAAAGTTCCATACGATCTGCTACGACGTACGATTCTCAGCAGGATCCCTGATCGCTGCTGCGTGTCAGACACTGCGATATCGTATGGATATCGCTGGAACGTCACGGATCGTACGGTCGTAGCGATCAAAGTGTGACTGTGTGACAGTACCCTAAGGCCTTATTTTTGATTGCTAAATTTGATAAAACTCAATAAAAATTACAGTTATTAACCCCTTCATGACCCAGCCTATTTTGGCCTTAATGACCTTGCCGTTTTTTGCAATTCTGACCAGTGTCCCTTTATGAGGTAATAACTCAGGAACGCTTCAACGGATCCTAGCGATTCTGAGATTGTTTTTTCGTGACATATTGGGCTTCATGTTAGTGGTAAATTTAGGTCGATAATTTCTGAGTTTATTTGTGAAAAAAACGGAAATTTGGCGAAAATTTTGAAAATTTCGCAATTTTCACATTTTGAATTTTTATTCTGTTAAACCAGAGAGGTATGTGACACAAAACAGTTAATAAATAACATTTCTCACATGTCTACTTTACATCAGCACAATTTTGGAAACAAATTTTTTTTTTGCTAGGAAGTTATAAGGGTTAAAATTTGACCAGTGATTTCTCATTTTTACAACAAAATTTACAAAACCATTTTTTTTAGGGACCACCTCACATTTGAAGTCAGTTTGAGGGTTCTATATGGCTGAAAATACCCCAAAGTGACACCATTCTAAAAACTGCACCCCTCAAGGTGCTCAAAACCACATTCAAGAAGTTTATTAACCCTTCAGGTGTTTCACAGCAGCAGAAGCAACATGGAAGGAAAAAATGAACATTTAACTTTTTAGTCACAAAAATGATCTTTTAGCAACAATTTTTTTATTTTCCCAAGGGTAAAAGGAAAAACTGGACCACGAACGATGTTGTCCAATTTGTCCTGAGTACGCTGATACCTCATATGTGGGGGTAAACCACTGTTTGGGCATACGGCAGGGCTTGGAAGGAAAGGAGCGCCATTTGACTTTTTGAATGAAAAATTGGCTCCAATCTTTAGCGGACACCATGTCGCGTTTGGAGAGCCCCCGTGTGCCTAAACATTGGAGCTCCCCCACAAGTGACCCCATTTTGGAAACTAGACCCCCCAAGGAACTTATCTAGAAGCATAGTGAGCACTTTAAACCCCCAGGTGCTTCACAAATTGATCCGTAAAAATGAAACAGTACTTTTTTTTCACAAAAAAATTATTTTAGCCTCAATTTTTTCATTTTCACATGGGCAACAGGATAAAATGGATCCTAAAATTTGTTGGGCAATTTCTGCTGAGTATGTTGATACCTCATATGTGGGGGTAAACCACTGTTTGGGTGCACGGCAAGGCTCGGAAGGGAAGGAGCGCCATTTGACTTTTTGAATGAAAAATGATCTCCATCGCTAGCAGAGACCATGTCACGTTTGGAGAGCCCCCGTGTGCCTAAACATTGGAGCGCTCCCACAAGTGACCCCATTTTGGAAAGTAGACCCCCCAAGGAACTTATCTAGAAGCATAGTGAGCACTTTAAACTCTCAGGTGCTTCACAAATTGATCCGTAAAAATGAAAAAGTACTTTTTTTTCACACAAAATTTCTTTTAGCCTCAATTTTTTCATTTTCACATGGGCAACAGGATAAAATGGATCCTAAAATTTGTTGGGCAATTTCTGCTGAGTATGTTGATACCTCATATGTGGGGGTAAACCACTGTTTGGGTGCACGGCAAGGCTCGGAAGGGGAGGCGTGCCATTTGACTTTTTGAATGGAAAATTAGCTCCAATCGTTAGCGAACACCATGTCGCGTTTGGAGAGCCCCTGTGTGCCTAAACATTGGAGCTCCCCTACACGTGACCCCATTTTGGAAACTAGACCCCCCAAGGAACTTATCTAGATGCATAGTGAGCACTTATAACCCCCAGATGCTTCACAGAAGTTTATAACGCAGAGCCGTGAAAATAAAAAATAATTTTTCTTTCCTCAAAAATGATTTTTAGCCCAGGATTTTTTAATTTTCCAAGGGTAATAGGAGAAATTGGACCCCAAATCTTGTTGTCCAGTTTGTCCTGAGTACGATGATACCCCATGTGTGGGGGTAAACCACTGTTTGGGCACACGGCAGGGCTCGGAAGGGAAGGCACGCCATTTGGCTTTTTGAATGGAAAATTAGCTGCAATCATTAGCGGACACCATGTCACGTTTGGAGAGCCCCTGTGTGCCTTAACATTGGAGCTCCCTAACAAGTGACCCCATTTTGGAAACTAGACCTCCCAAGGAACTAATCTAGATGTGTGGTGAGCACTTTGAACCCCCAAGTGCTTCGCAGAAGTTTATAACGCAGAGCCGTGAAAATAATAAATGTGTTTCCTTTCCTCAAAAATATTTTTTTAGCCCAGAATTTTTTATTTTTGCAAGGGTAACAGGAGAAATTGGACCCCAAAAGTTGTTGTCCAGTTTCTCCTGAGTACGCTGATACCCCATATGTGGGGGTAAACCACTGTTTGGGCACATGCCGGGGCTCGGAAGGGAAGTAGTGACGTTTTGGAATGCAGACTTTGATGGAATGGTCTGCTGGCGTCACGTTGCATTTGCAGAGCCCCTGATGTGCCTAAACAGTAGAAACACCCCACAAGTGACCCCATTTTGGAAACTAGACCCCCCAAGGAACTTATCTAGATGTGTGATGAGCACATTCAACCCCCAAGTGCTTCGCAGAAGTTTACAACGCAGAGCCGTGAAAATAAAAAATCATTTTTCTTTCCTCAAAAAAGATGTTTTAGCAAGCAATTTTTTATTTTCACAAGGGTAACAGGAGAAATTGGGCCCCAATGTTTGTTGCCCAGTTTGTTGTGAGTACAGTGATACCCCATATGTGGGGGTAAACCACTGTTTGGGCGCACGTCAGGGCTCGGAAGGGAAGTAGTGACATTTGAAATGCAGACTTTGATGGAATGGTCTGCGGGCGTCACGTTGCATTTGCAGAGCCCCTGATGTGCCTAAACAGTAGAAACACCCCACAAGTGACCCCATTTTGGAAACTAGACCCCCCAAGGAACTTATCTAGATGTGTGATGAGCACATTCAACCCCCAAGTGCTTCACAGAAGTTTACAACGCAGAGCCGTGAAAATAAAAAATCATTTTTCTTTCCTCAAAAAAGATGTTTTAGCAAGCAATTTTTTATTTTCACAAGGGTAACAGGAGAAATTGGGCCCCAATGTTTGTTGCCCATTTTGTTGTGAGTACAGTGATACCCCATATGTGGGGGTAAACCACTGTTTGGGCGCACGTCAGGGCTCGGAAGGGAAGTAGTGACATTTGAAATGCAGACTTTGATGGAATGGTCTGCGGGCGTCACGTTGCATTTGCAGAGCCCCTGATGTGCCTAAACAGTAGAAACACCCCACAAGTGACCCCATTTTGGAAACTAGACCCCCCAAGGAACTTATCTAGATGTGTGATGAGCACGTTCAACCCCCAAGTGCTTCACAGAAGTTTACAACGCAGAGCCGTGAAAATAAAAAATCATTCTTCTTTTCTCAAAAATTATGTCTTAGCAAGTAATTTTTCATTTTTGCAAGGGTAACAGGAGAAATTGGACCCCAACAGTTGTTGCCCAGTTTGTCCTGAGTACGCTGGTACCCCAAATGTGGGGGTAAACCACTGTTTGGGCACACGTCGGGGCTTGGAAGGGAGGGAGCACCATTTGACTTTTTGAATGCAAGATTGGCTGGAATCAATGGTGGCGCCATGTTGCGTTTGGAGACCCCTGATGTGCCTAAACAGTGGAAACCCCTCAATTCTAACTTCAACACTAACCCCAACACACCCCTAACCCTAATCCCAACTGTAGCCATAACCCTAATCCCAACCCTAACCCCAACACACCCCTAACCACAACCCTAACCCCAACACACCCGTAACCCTAATTCCAACCCTAGCCCTAATTCCAACCCTAACCCTAAGGGTATGTGCCCACGTAGCGGATTCGTGTGAGATTTTTCCGCACGACTTTTGAAAAATCTGCAAGTAAAAGGCACTGCGTTTTACCTGCGGATTTACAGCAGATTTCCAGTGTTTTTTTGTGCGGATTTCACCTGTGGATTCCTATTGAGGAACAGGTGTAAAACGCTGCGGAATCCGCACAAAGAATTGACATGCTGTGGAAAATACAACGCAGCGTTTCTGCACGGAATTTTCCGCATTATGGGCACAGCGGATTTGGTTTTCCATAGGTGTACACGGTACTGTAAACCTGATGGAAAACTGCTACGAATTCGCAGCGGCCAATCCGCTGCGGAGCAGCGGCCAATCCGCTGCGGATCCGCGGCCGATCCGCTGCGGATCCGCGGCCGATCCGCTGCGGATCCACGGCCGATCCGCTGCGGATCCGCTGCCAAATCCGCACATGCCATAACCCTAACCCTACCCGTAACCCTAACCCTAGATCTAACCCTAACCCTAGTTCTAACCCTAACCCTAGTGGAAAAAAAAAAAAAAAAAAATATTTTCTTTATTTTATTATTGTCCCTATCTATGGGGGTGATAAAGGGGGGGGTTTATTTATTATTTTTTTTATTTTGATCGCTGTGGTAGAAACTACCACAGCGATCAAAATGTACCTGTAAGGAATCTGCCGGCCGGCGGGCGTACTGAGCATGCGCCCGCCATTTTGGAAGATGGCGGCGCCCAGCGAGGAGACGGCCGGACACCGGGAGGATCGGTAAGTATGAAGGGGTGGTGGGGGGGTGGATCTGAGCACAGGGGGGGTGATCGGAGGACGGGGGGAGCGGACAGCAGGACGGGGGAGCGGGCAGGAGCACGGGGCAGCGGAGCACAGGACGGAGGGGACCGGACCACGCACCGGAGCACTGGGGGGGCGATCGGTGGGGTGGGGGGTGGTCACTTCAGGTTTTCCAGCCATGGCCGATGATATTGCAGCATCGGCCATGGCTGGATTGTAATATTTCACCTGTTTTTTAGGTGAAATATTACAAATCGCTCTGATTGGCAGTTTCACTTTCAACAGCCAATCAGAGCGATCGTAGCCACGGGGGGGTGAAGCCACCCCCCCTGGGCTGAAGCACCACTCCCCCTGTCTCTGCAGATCGGGTAAAATGGGAGTTAACCCCTTCACCCGATCTGCAGGGACGCGATCATTCCATGACGCCACATAGGCGTCATGGGTCGGATTGGCACAGGTTTTCATGACGCCTATGTGGCGTCATGGGTCGGGAAGGGGTTAAATATGTATTTTCGATCCACAGGAAAAGTGATAATTTTCAGTTGAGACAAGGGGGATGGATCCAAGAACAAAGTTTGCTATTGTCTGTTAGGTTTCGAGTTCCCACCGCTGCACAGGGGGAATCTCGAACCATGTCCTCTGCAGTCTCCCATTCTTCCCCAGCCGCAGTGGAGCCTGCTCATCGGAGATGTCGGTCCCAGCATCTGGCTCAGCGTTTGGTTACAGCTGCCATTCCAAGCTCAGCCTTTGTAACCAGCATTGTTCAGTGGCGAGCAGACGTTCCAGGGACTGTCCTGCTTTTCTTCTACTGAGCATGCCCACAGGACGACCTCTCATTGGTGGTTGGGGGTCACATGCTCAGGTCCTGTAGCAGCTCTGATTGGAGCACTAGGAAGGTCCTGGAAGGAAGGCTACAGATATAAAAGGTTCGCATGGCCCCTCGGCCATGCGCTAGTATAAATCAGAAATTGTGTGTGTGTGGATGTGTGACTGAATCTGGTGAAAGCTCCGAATCATTCCCATCCCTAGTGTTGTTGAATGTACTTGGGTAATTGAGCTACCTAGCGCCAGACCGTGCCATCCAGCACTAGACACGAGTACACAGCGTCAATTAGCAGCAACCGCCAGTGTGTGCGCTTTCCTGGTCCTAGTTAGGGCGGTTAGCGGCGTCCGCCAGAGCAGCGCTGCACACACTCAGTGCGGTAAATCATTTAGGTTTCTCCCTGGCACTGCAGTTTTGGCGCCGAGTGCTAGTGGTCTAGAGGGACTCTAACCCCGTGTCCTTGGGGCAGAGTCCTGTGACCCAACACTAGCATTCACTCTTCGGTGTTGCGGCCCTGTGACGCAATAGGGTTCGCTTCCTTACATACCGGGTGAAGCTAACCCGCCTGTATTCACATTATACCGCCATATACTGTCTGCCATTACCGAGCAGCAGGTGTCATCTCTGCACAGTGGACCCCGAGCTGCGAACACACCTTATACCATCCTTATAATTATTTGGTGCATTCCGCCAGCCCTAACATTGTCCTGATAGAATGGATGCTGCGCATGATCCATTTATACTCTGTGTTAGAAAGTTCTTCAGTCCTGTGGAAAATAAATGGAGCATGCACAGCCACTGCCCCATTCCACCAGTACTTTTAAGAATCCTGTTCTTAAGAACGGTCGGGGTCCCCACAGTGGGAATAATGCTATAGAATAAAACTAAAGAAACATTGTCTCAGGTTACTAAGTCAATGGTCCCCTCTACAGCCCATCTAGTGGTCTCATGTAACACTCAACATCCTCACCTCTCGGCGTTCTCTTGTGGTGCCCTATACCATAAGACCAAGCTTAATCGCAGGCATGGCACCCGATGACATCTCTGCCTCTCAGATACAAGGAACCCTAAACACTCCAAGCTCCAAAAATGGAAAACCACTTAAAGATTACATATAAAGGACATAAAAATAATGTGAGCTAACCCTGTCATCACGTATCACTATATACATGAGTCTCTCCCTGTAAATATAACACATTACTTGTAGTGATGAGCGAGTATACTAGTTGCTCGGGTGACCTCCGAGTATTTGTTATTGCTCGGAGATATAGTTTTCATCGCCTCAGTTGCATGATTTATGGTTTCCAGATACGCTGAATACATGTGAGGAATGCCTGTTTGTTAGGGAATCCCCACATGTATTCAGCCAGTCCAGCAGTCGTAAATCGAGCAACTGAGGCGATGAAAACTATATCTCCGAGCAATAACAAATACTCGGAGATTACCCGAGCAACGAGTCTACTCACTCATCACTAATTACATGTCATGAGGGTAAGCGCTCCAAATTCTTACATCCTCAGCACCTGGGAAGTCAGTGTCTCACAGCAAAACCAGTCTCAGTCCATGAATCAGGATTAGTCAGCAAGGCTCTACCCTTCCCAGTAAATGCTCATTGTATTTCTAAGGAAAAAATAACAATATCTGGATTTTCCTGTTTGGTATTTGCTGACAATAGTATAACGGTGCCGCCATCGGGGATGGGATTTTACAAAATCGCATGCACAGTCTGCAACGTAAAGTGCGGAAATACCGTGATGTGTGCTGGTCCCCATGTGGAAAGTCTGCTGTCATTCACAGCACAGCTGTCGGGTGACCCGGGACCATGGGCTCCTTCCCTGTCCCTAACACTAGGGGGCACCCTGCTCCCCGGGATACTTCAGATGGTGAAGATGCTGGGGCCCCCACCCTTGCCTTATCCCCTCAGTTAGCCCTCCGTCTGTTCTCTTCCCCCACCCAGGGAAGAGGGGGTGCTACTGTGCACCGTAGTACACCAATCAAACGGGGCAACACAGACAAGGGTTAACAGAAAACTCCAGGCATACAAATTATTCACTCACATATAACAGAGGAATGCACCTGGGCGTGGAGGTAGGGGAATAAACAAAAATAGAGTAGGATTAGGCCTCTTTCACACATCCATCGGTACGGGGCCGTCGCAAACCGTCGGCCCGACATACCGACGGACGTTGTGCAAATAGTGCACAACATGGGCAGCGGATGCAGTTTTCAGACGCATCCGCTGCCCATTATGAGTTCCGGGGAGGAGGGGGCGGAGTTCCGGCGCGCATGCGCGGTCGGAAATGGCGATTCCGACAGACGAAAAAACGTTACATTGAACGTTTTTTTCGTCACGATGGGCCGCAAAATCACGATGCAACCGTTGCACGACGGTTGCGACGTGTGGCAAAACATCACAATGCGTCGCTAATGCAAGTCTATAGAGAAAAAAACACATCCTGCGGGCAACTTTTCAGGATGCGTTTTTTCTCCAAAACAGCGCATTGCGACATTGGCCAAATGACGAATGTGTGAAAGAGGCCTAAGGAATTACAAGGCATGCAAACCAAGCATCAGTCACAGATAACTCCTCCAACTCTCCTTGTCTTACAAACTCCTCTCCCTCCTTTAGCCATGCAGCAAATGCTAGCTCTGACAAGGATTAGTACCAGAGCCCAGATTATAAAGGGAAAAGGAGTGGCTAACCCGAGCACTGCTGTGAGCACAGAGATTTTCAACATGGCCGATTAACTATTGTTCTGCCAGAAGGGATAAACACATTTAAAATGAAGAAGTGCTTCTTCTCAGCGCCAGAGTAGGAGCAATAATCAGATGGTGCGGTTATCTGGCTCCACACTGTCGCCGTAACCCCGTACAGATTTCATCTGCACCTTAGTGATCATTTTCCTCACTAGATGCTGATTTTATAGTCTGCAGTATGGCAATTCTCGGTGGGATTACAATAGCAGCAAATCCACAAGAAAATCTGCAGAATAAACTGGACATCATTGTTGGAATAGAAGGAACAAGGCGAAGAGGAAGACCAGCAACCCGATGGCTTGATACTATAAAGATAACAGAGGAGAAGACCCTGATGGACACATCTAGGCTTACATGAGATCGATCTTCCTACAGTTCGTTCATCCATGAAGTCACCATGGCCCGAGATCGAGCAGGAAACCGTTAAATCAATACATCTGAAAGCAAAGAGTTTCTGCAGATACCCTGAGGAAAAATCAGAAACAAAATCCCGACCGTTATTTTTTGATACAGATTTAGTTGTGGGACTTTTTGCTGTGGAAAGTCCTGTGTGAACGTAGATTAAAGCCCATCTTCTGTGTGTAAGCGTGAGAATGTAATATCTACTGCTCGAAGGATGGTGGTGACCTGAGGTCTTTTTTTCTAAGTTTAACACGGGAAGGAAAAGGTTAAATAATCACCACCATATTGTGTAACTCAGCCCAACCCTGCTATTAGCATACACAAGGGCGTCCCTCGGAGCGATTGTCAGAGGCTTAAAATAGTCGTGCTGTGAGCGGTCCCACAGCGCCCCTCCTGGTCATCCCACCACATACAACCTTATAAAAGTTGGAGGTCAAGAAGTGGTGTCCTAAATGGGATGAATCTGCTGAAATGTGAATGGTCCTAATGAAAATATTAACCCTCCAAAAGCCACAGAGCGGTGACTTCTGGGATATTCAGACCCATTCGGTGGGAGGGATCCAAGTAATGTGTCATTGTGTTATGACGGCAGGTGTCCGCACACAGAGAATCGCTCCCTGCCCCCCTACATAGTCCCGCTGCCAGGAAAGGTTTCGCCTCTATTAAATGTGAGTCGGCTGAGCTTGTCTGCAGGTAGTGCCGGTGTCTGCCATCGCCACCTGTATGCCAGGGAGGATCGTCGAGGAGGGCATGGCAGCAATGAGGAAGTGGCAGACCTTATTCGGCAAGCAGACATACAGCCCGTCAGCGGTGAGTAAAACAGGAGAGGTGGCATGAGGACACAAGGGTCTGCAGAGAGGGTGATGAGTACGACCTGACGTGAAGGGGGCACAAGTGTACTACATGCATATGGTTCAGAGACACTGCCCTCACATTATTATTATTTATTATTATAGCCCCATTTATTCCATGGCACTTTACATGTGAGGAGGGGTATACATAATAAAAACAAGTACAATAATCTTAAACAATACAAGTCACAACTGGTACAGGAGGAGAGAGGACCCTGCCCGCGAGGGCTCACAGTCTACAATCTCACATCTAACTCTTTGTGACTTGCTGCCTCTTACCGGCCAGGAGAGGACAACCGTAATGATCCCCGACAGGATGAGTGTCAGGAAGTTTATGATACAGATCCCCAGTGCTGAGAACCTCATTATGATTATGAGGCCCATCAGTACAGGAACAAGATGCAGTGGCTGATGGGAATTCTGTGGAAATGTTTTGTTTTTTTTTGTTGACACCAAACAGTGATTTAAACCCCAAATACAGATCATCCATTGACAACCCCAGCAAATTCCTCAAACCTGCTACCATGGGGAGAAGTTACACATAGCAACTAAAATAGACAAAATTGTGAGTCCTCAGTGGTGGGTCTGAATAGATGAGCAGAGCAGCTTCCCACTCTCCTCCGGTGTCATCAGGCTCAGTATAACATAGTATCGGAGGCGTCACATATTTTACACAGCAGTGCACAGGAATAGTGCAGTCATCAGACAAGTGATGGGAAGCAGACCTATCAGTGTGGGGAAGGGAGAGACAGTGGCAGGAAATATCGCTGCAGTTCATAGATAATGAGGGTGAAAGTTTTACTGTCCACTGATTGAGGTCTGGTCCCTGGTTGTGACGTCCCCACAATGTCTGAGGAGGGCTTCCCTTAATTGATATAGATGATAGCAACCAATCATCACAACTGATCTTGGCAGCCAATCACATCCCATTTTCTTTATATTTAACATTTGCAACCTTTCTGATTGTAAGGGAAACTGCTCCATTTTAGCTTGGTATGAGATTCTACCATCTTCACAACATCGTCTACCTTGAGTATTGGTGTCAGTATCCTGTATCCTGAGTGTCAGCATCATTATCCTGTACCCCGAGTGTCAGTGTCATTATCCTGTACCCCGAGTGTCAGTGTCATTATCCTGTACCCTAAGTGTCAGTGTCATTATCCTGTACCCCGAGTGTCAGTGTCATTATCCTGTACCCCGAGTGTCAGTGTCATTATCCTGTACCCCGAGTGTCAGTGTCATTATCCTGTACCCCAAGTGTCAGTGTCATTATCCTGTACCCCGAGTGTCAGTGTCATTATCCTGTACCCCGAGTGTCAGTGTCATTATCCTGTACCCCGAGTGTCAGTGTCATTATCCTGTACCCCGAGTGTCAGTGTCATTATCCTGTACCCCAAGTGTCAGTGTCATTATCCTGTACCCCGAGTGTCAGTGTCATTATCCTGTACCCCGAGTGTCAGTGTCATTATCCTGTACCCCAAGTGTCAGTGTCATTATCCTGTACCCCAAGTGTCAGCGTCATTATCCTGTACCCCGAGTGTCAGTGTCATTATCCTGTACCCCAAGTGTCAGTGTCATTATCCTGTACCCCGAGTGTCAGTGTCATTATCCTGTACCCCGAGTGTCAGTGTCATTATCCTGTGCCCCAAGTGTCAGTGTCATTATCCTGTACCCCGAGTGTCAGCGTCATTATCCTGTACCCCGAGTGTCAGCGTCATTATCCTGTATCCGAGTGTCAGCGTCATTATCCTGTATCCGAGTGTCAGCATCATTATCCTGTACCCCGAGTGTCAGTGTCATTATCCTGTACCCCAAGTGTCAGTGCCATTATCCTGTACCGAGTGTCAGCGTCATTATCCTGTACCCCGAGTGTCAGTGTCATTATCCTGTACCGAGTATCAGAGTCTTTATCCTGTACCCCGAGTATCAGTGTCATTATCCTGTACCCCGAGTGTCAGTGTCATTATCCTGTACCCCAAGTGTCAGCGTCATTATCCTGTACCCCGAGTGTCAGTGTCATTATCCTGTGCCCCAAGTGTCAGTGTCATTATCCTGTACCCCGAGTGTCAGTGTCATTATCCTGTACCCCAAGTGTCAGTGTCATTATCCTGTACCCCAAGTGTCAGCGTCATTATCCTGTACCCCGAGTGTCAGTGTCATTATCCTGTACCCCGAGTGTCAGTATCATTATCCTGTACCCCGAGTGTCAGTGGCATTATCCTGTACCCCGAGTGTCAGTGTCATTATCTCATACCCCGAGTGTCAGTGGCATTATCCTGTACCCCGAGTGTCAGTGCCATTATCCTGTACCGAGTATCAGTGTTGTAGCGCCCCCACTGCCGCAGGGCCGAGGGGTACCCGGTACCGGGCCTCTGAGTCTCTGCTCTGGGGTTGTCACGGTGGCTAGACCCGGTCCGTGACCCTGCTGAGGGGCGTACAGTAATGGATGTGGATAGTGGTGGTGGTGCGGTGCAGTAAATAACGAGGACACCAGGTTGCAGTCTCTTTACCTCTTTACTGAAGATCTCTGGGTCCTCAATCCGGAATACGGTTAACCAGGCTGCGCAAGTCCGGCCGGTCCGATGGCACCTCCAGAGTTCTCTTTGCAGGTGGAAATCTGTGCCTTCCTACTAGCGCTATGTGTTGCGGTCCTTCCCTGCTGTGCTTACGGAAAGTCCCCACAACTGTTGTGTCTGTTTCTTAAGTTCCCTCACAACTCGATTAGATGATGTTCTGCTAATCTTCCGTCCCTCCCTGATGTTACGGTTAGGACGGCACCCGTATGACGGGTAGGCTCGGAGCTCTTCCGGGACCCTAGAGTCGCCCCTGTCCACAAGTTGCCCCCTATGTCTTTGTAGGTGATTTAGGTGAGACAGCCCGCCTATGACTGACTGTCCTGCCGTTGGTTTGAAGTATTGCTTGAAGCTAGATGTATGAATACTTCCTCGGCGTTCCGGCCGCCGGTTGTGCGCCTCAGTAGAATGTTGCCTCGGTCTCACAGCACGACTCCTACTGGTATTCTCCTTGTTGCGTTGATCTCGTTTCTCACTCATCTATCTCGCTTCTAATCCTTCCTTGGGCACCGCCGCTATGCTGAGCAGGCACGGTCCCGTGACGTTCTCTCAAGTTGCCAGGCCTCTGTCAGGATCCCACCCCCGACAGGGGCCCTACCGAATCTTCCCCCACAACACCCTCTGCCACTAGGTGTTGCCTGGTTCCAACCCAGTCAGCTTTCTCCCTAACTTCCTGCCTGACCCCCAGTTTTACCAGTATGTGAGGAGTGGCCTAATGAATAGAACCCTTAGCTCCCCCTGGAGGCCCGGCTGTGAAATGTATTGGTGTCTGTGATACCTGGTCAGGTGAACTCCTTCAGTGCCATCAGACGTACCATAGCTCCCCTTAGTGGCGGAGCCACAGTACTGCAACGACCAGGACTCTGGGGCACTGCAGTGTCATTATCCTGTACCCCAAGTGTCAGCGTCATTATCCTGTACCCCAAGTGTCAGCGTCATTATCCTGTACCCCGAGTGTCATTGTCATTATCCTGTACCCCGAGTGTCAGTGCCATTATCCTGTACCGAGTATCAGTCTCATTATCCTGTACCCCGAGTGTCAGTGTCATTATCGTGTACCCCGAGTGTCAGTGTCATTATCCTGTACCCCAAGTGTCAGCGTCATTATCCTGTACCCCGAGTGTCAGTGTCATTATCCTGTACCCGAGTGTCAGTGCCATTATCCTGTACCCCGAGTGTCAGTGCCATTATCCTGTACCCCGAGTGTCAGCGTCATTATCCTGTACCCCGAGTGTCAGTGTCATTATCCTGTACCCCGAGTGTCAGTGTCATTATCCTGTACCCCGAGTGTCAGTGTCATTATCCTGTACCCCGAGTGTCAGTGTCATTATCCTGTACCCCGAGTGTCAGTGTCATTATCCTGTACCCCGAGTGTCAGTGTCATTATCCTGTATCCCGAGTGTCAGTGTCATTATCCCGTACCCCGAGTGTCAGTGTCATTATCCTGTACCCGAGTGTCAGTGTCATTATCCTGTACCCCGAGTGTCAGCGTCATTATCCCGTACCCTGAGTGTCAGTGTCATTATCCTGTACCCCGAGTGTCATTATCCTGTACCCCGAGTGTCAGTGTCATTATCCTGTACCCCGAGTGTCAGTGTCATTATCCTGTACCCCGAGTGTCACTGTCATTATCCTGTACCCCGAGTGTCAGTGTCATTATCCTGTACCCCGAGTGTCAGTGTCATTATCCTGTACCCCGAGTGTCAGTGTCATTATCCTGTACCCCAAGTGTCAGTGTCATTATCCTGTACCCCGAGTGTCAGTGTCATTATCCTGTACCCCGAGTGTCAGTGTCATTATCCTGTACCCCGAGTGTCAGTGTCATTATCCTGTACCCCGAGTGTCAGTGTCATTATCCTGTACCCCGAGTGTCAGTGTCATTATCCTGTACCCCGAGTGTCAGTGTCATTATCTCATACCCCGAGTGTCAGTGTCATTATCCTGTACCCCGAGTGTCAGCGTCATTATCCTGTACCCCGAGTGTCAGCGTCATTATCCTGTATCCGAGTGTCAGCATCATTATCCTGTACCCCGAGTGTCAGTGTCATTATCCTGTACCCCGAGTGTCAGTGCCATTATCCTGTACCGAGTATCAGTGTCATTATCCTGTACCCCGAGTATCAGTGTCATTATCCTGTACCCCGAGTGTCAGTGTCATTATCTCATACCCCGAGTGTCAGTGTCATTATCCTGTACCGAGTATCAGAGTCTTTATCCTGTACCCCGAGTATCAGTGTCATTATCCTGTACCCCGAGTGTCAGTGTCATTATCCTGTGCCCCAAGTGTCAGTGTCATTATCCTGTACCCCGAGTGTCAGTATCATTATCCTGTACCCCGAGTGTCAGTGTCATTATCCTGTACCCCGAGTGTCAGCATCATTATCCTGTACCCCGAGTGTCAGCGTCATTATCCTGTACCCCGAGTGTCAGTGTCATTATCCTGTACCCCGAGTGTCAGTGTCATTATCCTGTACCCCGAGTGTCAGTGTCATTATCCTGTACCCCGAGTGTCAGTGTCATTATCCTGTACCCCGAGTGTCAGTGTCATTATCCTGTACCCCAAGTGTCAGTGTCATTATCCTGTACCCCAAGTGTCAGTGTCATTATCCTGTACCGAGTATCAGTGTCATTATCCTGTACCCCAAGTGTCAGTGTCATTATCCTGTACCCCAAGTGTCAGTGTCATTATCCTGTACCCCGAGTGTCAGTGTCATTATCCTGTACCCCGAGTGTCAGTGTCATTATCCTGTACCGAGTATCAGTGTCATTATCCTGTACCCCAAGTGTCAGTGTCATTATCCTGTACCCCAAGTGTCAGTGTCATTATCCTGTACCCCGAGTGTCAGTGTCATTATCCTGTACCCCGAGTGTCAGTGTCATTATCCTGTACCCCGAGTGTCAGTGTCATTATCCTGTACCCCGAGTGTCAGTGTCATTATCCTGTACCCCGAGTGTCAGCGTCATTATCCTGTACCCCGAGTGTCAGCATCATTATCCTGTATCCGAGTGTTAGCGTCATTATCCTGTATCCGAGTGTCAGCATCATTATCCTGTACCCCGAGTGTCAGTGTCATTATCCTGTACCCCAAGTGTCAGTGCCATTATCCTGTACCGAGTATCAGTGTCATTATCCTGTACCCCGAGTGTCAGTGTCATTATCTCATACCCCGAGTGTCAGTGTCATTATCCTGTACCGAGTATCAGAGTCTTTATCCTGTACCCCGAGTATCAGTGTCATTATCCTGTACCCCGAGTGTCAGTGTCATTATCCTGTACCCCAAGTGTCAGCGTCATTATCCTGTACCCCGAGTGTCAGTGTCATTATCCTGTGCCCCAAGTGTCAGTGTCATTATCCTGTACCCCGAGTGTCAGTATCATTATCCTGTACCCCGAGTGTCAGTGTCATTATCCTGTACCCCGAGTGTCAGTGTCATTATCTCATACCCCGAGTGTCAGTGGCATTATCCTGTACCCCGAGTGTCAGTGTCATTATCTCATACCCCGAGTGTCAGTGGCATTATCCTGTACCCCGAGTGTCAGTGCCATTATCCTGTACCGAGTATCAGTGTTGTAGCGCCCCCACTGCCGCAGGGCCGAGGGGTACCCGGTACCCCGAGTGTCAGTGTCATTATCTCATACCCCGAGTGTCAGTGTCATTATCCTGTACCCCAAGTGTCAGTGTCATTATCCTGTACCCCAAGTGTCAGTGTCATTATCCTGTACCCCGAGTGTCAGTGTCATTATCCTGTACCCCGAGTGTCAGTGTCATTATCCTGTACCCCGAGTGTCAGTGTCATTATCCTGTACCCCGAGTGTCAGTGTCATTATCCTGTACCCCGAGTGTTAGCGTCATTATCCTGTATCCGAGTGTCAGCATCATTATCCTGTACCCCGAGTGTCAGTGTCATTATCCTGTACCCCAAGTGTCAGTGCCATTATCCTGTACCGAGTATCAGTGTCATTATCCTGTACCCCGAGTGTCAGTGTCATTATCTCATACCCCGAGTGTCAGTGTCATTATCCTGTACCGAGTATCAGAGTCTTTATCCTGTACCCCGAGTATCAGTGTCATTATCCTGTACCCCGAGTGTCAGTGTCATTATCCTGTACCCCGAGTGTCAGTGTCATTATCCTGTACCCCGAGTGTCAGTATCATTATCCTGTACCCCGAGTGTCAGTGGCATTATCCTGTACCCCGAGTGTCAGTGTCATTATCTCATACCCCGAGTGTCAGTGGCATTATCCTGTACCCCGAGTGTCAGTGCCATTATCCTGTACCGAGTATCAGTGTTGTAGCGCCCCCACTGCCGCAGGGCCGAGGGGTACCCGGTACCGGGCCTCTGAGTCTCTGCTCTGGGGTTGTCACGGTGGCTAGACCCGGTCCGTGACCCTGCTGAGGGGCGTACAGTAATGGATGTGGATAGTGGTGGTGGTGCGGTGCAGTAAATAACGAGGACACCAGGTTGCAGTCTCTTTACCTCTTTACTGAAGATCTCTGGGTCCTCAATCCGGAATACGGTTAACCAGGCTGCGCAAGTCCGGCCGGTCCGATGGCACCTCCAGAGTTCTCTTTGCAGGTGGAAATCTGTGCCTTCCTACTAGCGCTATGTGTTGCGGTCCTTCCCTGCTGTGCTTACAGAAAGTCCCCACAACTGTTGTGTCTGTTTCTTAAGTTCCCTCACAACTCGATTAGATGATGTTCTGCTAATCTTCGGTCCCTCCCTGATGTTACGGTTAGGACGGCACCCGTATGACGGGTAGGCTCGGAGCTCTTCCGGGACCCTAGAGTCGCCCCTGTCCACAAGTTGCCCCCTATGTCTTTGTAGGTGATTTAGGTGAGACAGCCCGCCTATGACTGACTGTCCTGCCGTTGGTTTGAAGTATTGCTTGAAGCTAGATGTATGTATACTTCCTCGGCGTTCCGGCCGCCGGTTGTGCGCCTCAGTAGAATGTTGCCTCGGTCTCACAGCACGACTCCTACTGGTATTCTCCTTGTTGCGTTGATCTCGTTTCTCACTCATCTATCTCGCTTCTAATCCTTCCTTGGGCACCGCCGCTATGCTGAGCAGGCACGGTCCCGTGACGTTCTCTCAAGTTGCCAGGCCTCTGTCAGGATCCCACCCCCGACAGGGGCCCTACCGAATCTTCCCCCACAACACCCTCTGCCACTAGGTGTTGCCTGGTTCCAACCCAGTCAGCTTTCTCCCTAACTTCCTGCCTGACCCCCAGTTTTACCAGTATGTGAGGAGTGGCCTAATGAATAGAACCCTTAGCTCCCCCTGGAGGCCCGGCTGTGAAATGTATTGGTGTCTGTGATACCTGGTCAGGTGAACTCCTTCAGTGCCATCAGACGTACCATAGCTCCCCTTAGTGGCGGAGCCACAGTACTGCAACGACCAGGACTCTGGGGCACTGCAGTGTCATTATCCTGTACCCCAAGTGTCAGCGTCATTATCCTGTACCCCAAGTGTCAGCGTCATTATCCTGTACCCCGAGTGTCATTGTCATTATCCTGTACCCCGAGTGTCAGTGCCATTATCCTGTACCGAGTATCAGTGTCATTATCCTGTACCCCGAGTGTCAGTGTCATTATCGTGTACCCCGAGTGTCAGTGTCATTATCCTGTACCCCAAGTGTCAGCGTCATTATCCTGTACCCCGAGTGTCAGTGCCATTATCCTGTACCCCGAGTGTCAGCATCATTATCCTGTACCCCGAGTGTCAGCGTCATTATCCTGTACCCCGAGTGTCAGTGTCATTATCCTGTACCCCGAGTGTCAGTGTCATTATCCCGTACCCCGAGTGTCAGTGTCATTATCCTGTACCCGAGTGTCAGTGTCATTATCCTGTACCCCGAGTGTCAGCGTCATTATCCCGTACCCTGAGTGTCAGTGTCATTATCCTGTACCCCGAGTGTCATTATCCTGTACCCCGAGTGTCAGTGTCATTATCCTGTACCTCGAGTGTCAGTGTCATTATCCTGTACCCCGAGTGTCAGTGTCATTATCCTGTACCCCGAGTGTCAGTGTCATTATCCTGTACCCCAAGTGTCAGCGTCATTATCCTGTACCCCGAGTGTCAGTGTCATTATCCTGTACCCCGAGTGTCAGTGTCATTATCCTGTACCCCGAGTGTCAGTGGCATTATCCTGTACCCCGAGTGTCAGTGTCATTATCTCATACCCCGAGTGTCAGTGGCATTATCCTGTACCCCGAGTGTCAGTGCCATTATCCTGTACCGAGTATCAGTGTTGTAGCGCCCCCACTGCCGCAGGGCCGAGGGGTACCCGGTATCGGGCCTCTGAGTCTCTGCTCTGGGGTTGTCACGGTGGCTAGACCCGGTCCGTGACCCTGCTGAGGGGCGTACAGTAATGGATGTGGATAGTGGTGGTGGTGCGGTGCAGTAAATAACGAGGACACCAGGTTGCAGTCTCTTTACCTCTTTACTGAAGATCTCTGGGTCCTCAATCCGGAATACGGTTAACCAGGCTGCGCAAGTCCGGCCGGTCCGATGGCACCTCCAGAGTTCTCTTTGCAGGTGGAAATCTGTGCCTTCCTACTAGCGCTATGTGTTGCGGTCCTTCCCTGCTGTGCTTACGGAAAGTCCCCACAACTGTTGTGTCTGTTTCTTAAGTTCCCTCACAACTCGATTAGATGATGTTCTGCTAATCTTCCGTCCCTCCCTGATGTTACGGTTAGGACGGCACCCGTATGACGGGTAGGCTCGGAGCTCTTCCGGGACCCTAGAGTCGCCCCTGTCCACAAGTTGCCCCCTATGTCTTTGTAGGTGATTTAGGTGAGACAGCCCGCCTATGACTGACTGTCCTGCCGTTGGTTTGACGTATTGCTTGAAGCTAGATGTATGAATACTTCCTCGGCGTTCCGGCCGCCGGTTGTGCGCCTCAGTAGAATGTTGCCTCGGTCTCACAGCACGACTCCTACTGGTATTCTCCTTGTTGCGTTGATCTCGTTTCTCACTCATCTATCTCGCTTCTAATCCTTCCTTGGGCACCGCCGCTATGCTGAGCAGGCACGGTCCCGTGACGTTCTCTCAAGTTGCCAGGCCTCTGTCAGGATCCCACCCCCGACAGGGGCCCTACCGAATCTTCCCCCACAACACCCTCTGCCACTAGGTGTTGCCTGGTTCCAACCCAGTCAGCTTTCTCCCTAACTTCCTGCCTGACCCCCAGTTTTACCAGTATGTGAGGAGTGGCCTAATGAATAGAACCCTTAGCTCCCCCTGGAGGCCCGGCTGTGAAATGTATTGGTGTCTGTGATACCTGGTCAGGTGAACTCCTTCAGTGCCATCAGACGTACCATAGCCCCCCTTAGTGGCGGAGCCACAGTACTGCAACGACCAGGACTCTGGGGCACTGCAGTGTCATTATCCTGTACCCCAAGTGTCAGCGTCATTATCCTGTACCCCAAGTGTCAGCGTCATTATCCTGTACCCCGAGTGTCATTGTCATTATCCTGTACCCCGAGTGTCAGTGCCATTATCCTGTACCGAGTATCAGTGTCATTATCCTGTACCCCGAGTGTCAGTGTCATTATCGTGTACCCCGAGTGTCAGTGTCATTATCCTGTACCCCAAGTGTCAGCGTCATTATCCTGTACCCCGAGTGTCAGTGCCATTATCCTGTACCCCGAGTGTCAGCATCATTATCCTGTACCCCGAGTGTCAGCGTCATTATCCTGTACCCCGAGTGTCAGTGTCATTATCCTGTACCCCGAGTGTCAGTGTCATTATCCTGTACCCCGAGTGTCAGCGTCATTATCCCGTACCCTGAGTGTCAGTGTCATTATCCTGTACCCCGAGTGTCAGTGTCATTATCCTGTACCCCGAGTGTCAGTGTCATTATCCTGTACCCCGAGTGTCAGTGTCATTATCCTGTACCCCGAGTGTCAGTGTCATTATCCTGTACCCCGAGTGTCAGCGTCATTATCCTGTACCCCGAGTGTCAGCGTCATTATCCTGTACCCCGAGTGTCAGTGTCATTATCCTGTACCCCGAGTGTCAGTGTTATTATTCTGTACCCCATGTGTCAGTGTCAAGATCCTGTACCCCGAGTGTCAGTGTCATTATCCTGTACCCCGAGTGTCAGCGTCATTATCCCGTACCCCGAGTGTCAGTGTCATTATCCTGTACCCCGAGTGTCAGTGTCATTATCCTGTACCCCGAGTGTCATTATCCTGCACCCCAAGTGTCAGTGTCATTATCCTGTACCCCGAGTGTCAGCATCATTATCCTGTACCCCAAGTGTCAGCGTCATTATCCTGTACCCCGAGTGTCAGTGTCATTATCCTGTACCCCGAGTGGCAGTGTCATTATCCCGTACCCCGAGTGTCAGTGTCATTATCCCATACCCCGAGTGTCAGTGTCATTATCCTGTACCCCGAGTGTCAGTGTCGTTATCCTGTACCCCGAGTGTCATTATCCTGTACCCCGAGTGTCAGCGTCATTATCCTGTACCCCGAGTGTCAGCGTCATTATCCTGTACCACAAGTGTCAGCGCCATTATCCCGTACCCCGAGTGTCAGCGTCATTATCCTGTGCCCCAAGTGTCAGTGTCATTATCCTGTACCCCGAGTGTCAGTGTCATTATCCTGTACCCCGAGTGTCAGTGTCATTATCCCGTACCCCGAGTGTCAGTGTCATTATCCTGTACCCCGAGTGTCAGCGTCATTATCCTGTACCCCGAGTGTCAGCGTCATTATCCTGTACCACAAGTGTCAGCGCCATTATCCCGTACCCCGAGTCAGTGTCATTATCCTGTACCCCAAGTGTCAGTGTCATTATCCTGTACCCCGAGTGGCAGTGTAGTTATCTTGTACCTTACTTTTCAGCATTACAACCAGTGCAGTAAAGCTCCATCTTTCCCCACCAGGGGGCGCTGTTCTCCTAGACATGTTATGTTGGTTTGAAGGGCTGAGCGATTTACCACAGCCAGTGTACAGGATATGGCAGGATTCCCTAGGCTGCGTGCCCAGTGCCCACGGTCAGGAAATAGCAGCGTATCCTGTGCTGCGTCCAGAAAGCTGCGTTCTATATTACAGCACAGTGTGAATGGGCTTTATAGAAATCCCATGCCCGACAGTGCGGGTTTACGAGCCGCAGCATGCCAGTCTCTGTAGAGGGACCTAGTGTCCGCTGCGGATTTTGACCAATTGGATGACAAACAAGTGCAGCAATTAGAACGCAGCGTTTTGGACGCAGTGAAAATATGCTGTCTCCAAAGCATCACTATTCCTGATCGTGGGGACGTCGCCTTAAAGGCAGTAATCTCGTCCTGCGATCTGTACCGTTTGTCACCCTGGGGGTGTATGATGTTTGTTCCATTATAATAATTTTTCTTCCCATGGGGAATTACTTTCTCAGATGAGGGGTGCCCGGATGGGACCATTATTATATATCTACACTGAAAGAAACACTTTTTAAGGGAGTAATCACTGTTATGGTGGTTACACAGAAGACCTCCTTACTATATGTGGGGCGTCTGCTCTTTCTTGAACAATTTGATCTAAATATTGGGCAAGATGTTATTTACCGCTATTAGGCAGGTAATGTTCTCCTGGAATCACCAAACCCAGACCCCTCCATCAGGCGCAGCTTCACAAGTGTGATCCGTCACTGCACAGACCACGTTTCCTCCAGAGTCCAGTGGTGGCGGCTTTACAGCACTCCATCCGACGCTCGGCATTGTGCTTGGTGATGTAAGGCTGCATGTAGTTATTTAGCCATGAAGTTCCCGGCAGGGGAAAGAGTGTTGGTGCTGATGTTATACCAGACGACGTCTGGATTCTGCAGTTATGGGGTCAGCACAGCGTTGGTGACTTTTTGCTCCTCAGCACTCAGTGACCCCTCTCTGTAACGGTGGCATTTGTCCACTATGATCTGAGATCCGCACAGAACCTATTTTAGAACTGCTGTATACCACACAGGTACCACGTCAGTGCTGTCATTCCCGTGTGATATATCCTCCGACGGACATGTTGGGTTTCTGGATTCTCCTGCTCCTCCAGGTGCTGGGTGGAGGCTGAGCTGTATTTCTTTCAGGCTGCCCCCCGGCTGGCACAGAATGGCTGAGACTCTTTATAATGTGAATCCGCACTGAGCGACACATTAAGATTGTGTTACACGACACAAAAGGCTTTTCAACATGTTCCTAAGGCCTTTGTGTAAGAGTATGCGCTGTGTACAGAATAGGACTCATTCTACCTAGCACCTGTGTACACAACCAGCCGGCCCGGGACACCTACAGATCTTTTATACTGCACTGCTACAATAGTGTCCGGGGTGTAATGTCCGAGGTTCACCCCAGGAGATCCTGTCCGGAGGTCACTGTCTGATAGCTGACCTTAGGAATCAACGTTTGGATTCACCATCTGTTATTAACGCATAATGTAACTCAGGATCAGTAATGTAATGTATGTACACAGTGACTGCACCAGCAGAATAGCGAGTGCAGCTCTGGGGTATAATATAGGATGTAACTCAGGATCAGTAATGTAATGTATGTACACAGTGACTGCACCAGCAGAATAGTGAGTGCAGCTCTGGGGTATAATGCAGGATGTAACTCAGAATCAGTAATGTAATGTAATATACACAGTGACTGCACCAGCAGAATAGTGAGTGCAGCTCTGGGGTATAATACAGGATGTAACTCAGGATCAGTAATGTAATGTAATGTACACAGTGACTGCACCAGCAGAATAGTGAGTGCAGCTCTGGGGTATAATACAGGATGTAACTCAGGATCAGTAATGTAATGTAATGTACACAGTGACTGCACCAGCAGAATAGTGAGTGCAGCTCTGGGGTATAATACAGGATGTAACTCAGGATCAGTAATGTAATGTAATGTACACAGTGACTGCACCAGCAGAATAGTGAGTGCAGCTCTGGGGTATAATAAAGGATGTAACTCAGGATCAGTAATGTAATGTATGTACACAGTGACTGCACCAGCAGAATAGTGAGTGCAACTCTGGGGTATAATACAGGATGTAACTCAGAATCAGTAATGTAATGTAATATACACAGTGACTGCACCAGCAGAATAGTGAGTGCAGCTCTGGGGTATAATACAGGATGTAACTCAGGATCAGTAATGTAATGTATGTACACAGTGACTGCACCAGCAGAATAGCGAGTGCAGCTCTGGGGTATAATACAGGATGTAACTCAGGATCAGTAATGTAATGTATGTACACAGTGACTGCACCAGCAGAATAGTGAGTGCAGCTCTGGGGTATAATACAGGATGTAACTCAGGATCAGTAATGTAATGTATGTACACAGTGACTGCACCAGCAGAATAGTGAGTGCAGCTCTGGAGTATAATACAGGATGTAACTCAGGATCAGTACAGGATCAGTAATGTAATGTATGTACACAGTGACTGCACCAGCAGAATAGTGAGTGCAGCTCTGGAGTATAATACAGGATGTAACTCAGGATCAGTAATGTAATGTATGTACACAGTGACTGCACTAGCAGAATAGTGAGTGCAACTCTGGGGTATAATACGGGATATAACTCAGGATCAGTAACGTATGTACATAGTGACTCCGTCAGCAGACTAGTGAGTGCAGCTCTGGAGTATAATACAGGATATAACTCAGGATCAGTACTGTAATGTATGTACACAGTGACTGCACCAGCAGAATAGTGAGTGCAGCTCTGGGGTATAATACAGGATGTAACTCAGGATCAGTACTGTAATGTATGTACACAGTGACTGCACAGCAGGAAGAGGTGGAGCCTGCTTGCCGTGTGCTCTGTGTGCTGCGTAGAGAGAGCTCCTGGGAAGGGAGGTAAACTTTTTCATCCAGGACTTTTTGTCTGCCCCCTTCCCAGGAAAGAAGGCTCATTTTGGGACTGGCCTCCGGGGCTGGGCCCCCGGCTCCCGCCTCCCGGTCCAAGCCGGCGGGGGGTGGGAGGACTCCAACTCCGGCTAGGGCTACAAGATCTGGCCAAGAATCAGGCAAGGGATCCAGCATGAAGACCCGTAGGACCCCTGAGGCCGCGGCGGCTCCTTCCCCCGGAGGTAGGCCGAGTACGAGCAGGGGTGCTGCAGCGGTGCCCCTTGGTTGGGGTACTAAGGCGGCTAGAGAATCCGCCGTGGGCTATGGTTCACGCATCCATGCGCACCTCTGCGAGTATGAGGACGCCTCAAGGAAGCTAAAATCCCTCTGGGGGGAGTTGAGGGTAGCTAAGGAGAGGTCTGACAGGGCCTCTGGCAATAAGAAGGCCGAGCTATCCGCCGCGGTCAAGAAGATCAAACAATCCATACAAGACCTGGAAAGCCGGAGGTGTGAGATCCTGGATGGCAGCGGGCCCTTCCGTGAAAAGCTGGAGAACGACGACCGGTTCAGAGCCATGACCGGTGGGGCTCCGGAGGGGTCACGGAGCTCCGGCCAGGTGGTGGAGGAGGATGATGAGGAATGCGAGGAGGAGGTCGCGCCCTACGCACCACCTGGTGGCCTGGTAAGAGATCTCCAGGCGTCGCATAGTGGGATAGCCCCTGAGCAGGTGGCTCTCCCGTCAGATTCTGGCCCTTCAGGGGACAGCGGGAGCGAGGGGGAGGATGAGGATGGTGGTAGTAGCAGCGAGGGGGGCTGCCTCGTCATGCAGCAGATCCGGCAGATCGAGTCCCCGGTCCGTTTTAACCAGCTGAGGTTCGGGGATGAGATCTGTGAGGACGAGGCAACCAGGAGGGGGATGAAGAGAAAGGCAAAAAAAAGTAAGAAGAAGAAAACATCTACTGTGGAGAAATATGTGTATGTCCCCCTCTCTGGGGCCCCCCGATCCCGCTGTGCGGCACCCGCTACCCACCCCGGCTCGGGCTCTGTTGTGGGTCCGCAGCGAGGGAGCGGGGAGATTACAGGCCATGACACGCAGGGCGCTGCCTCTGTTTGTGGTAATGGAGGGGGTAGTGATGTGTCTGATATGGAGCATGGTGTGGAAGGTGGCCCAGCGGTGGGCAAGAGAGTGGCAGCCGGGACCGCATCTCCGGCGGTGAGCGCTGGGGTGTCCGGGTCCCCCACTTACGGATCCGCTAAATCTGGATCGCTTCTGGGGACCCAGGCACCTAGTAAAGTAAAGGGGGCGGGGCCTGCGGTGAAGGCGGGGTCTGCGGTGAAGTCGGGGCCTCCTGCATTGGGGGCACCGCCGCTGGTGGATGCTGAGGGAGAGTGGCCTAGCCTGGGGCCAGCCGCTGGAGTTGCTGTGGCCAGGCTGTTTGTGGCCCAGGGTGTGGTGGTGGGGGGTGCTGTGCCTCAGGGGACTGGTACCGCTGGGGGGATTCTGGGGGGTGGATCCAGCTCTGGGTCGGCTCTGGGGGTCCCGCTGCGGCCAGTCTCAGGGGGCGTGGCCTCCTCGGCACCCGCTGCCCATGCAGGTGCAGCTTTGGATAGCTCTGCTGTGCGGCTGAAGGCTGGGGGCGTGGCTTCCCAAAGAAAGGAAAAAAAAATGGACTTAGCCAGCAATGGAGCAGGGACTGCAGCAGATAGCAGCAAGGGCGCCTGCCTGGTGGGGTCCCCTGAGTCTGGGGGCTTACCTGCGGTGGGGGCTCCGGTGACAAGGCAGGATGGAGCTGGAGGCGGGTCTGCACCTGGCTTCCTACCTGCCAGTGAGGGAGGAGACTCTGTGCCTGCTGTGGTGGAAAGTCAGGCTGTGCTGCTTAAGTCCCATGGCAGCAGGACTCTTAAAGGGACAGCAGCGCTGTGTGTGCCAAACCCCCCAGCAGGGAGGATGCCACCAGTAGGTGGCGGTAGCCGTGAACCTGGAAATACCCAAAAGGTGAGGCAAAATAAAACTGACCCCAGTGTGTATGTGAGTGAGAGTGGGGTGACTGATGGAGTGGATGAGGAGGGTGCGGGTATGGAAGTGTCTATGGTTGAGGATGCGAGTGGCAGTGCGTCTAAGGTGGCAAGTGTGAGTACGGTGTCTGATGGTAGTGGGAGAAGGGGGGAGGGGGCCGGTCCATCTGCCCCCCCAGCCACAGGTTCTCGGAGTTATTCGGGGGTGGTGGCTGGAGCCCCGGGGTCTAGTCAGGGGGTTTCCTCGCCTCTGGACCTCAGGGATAGCGTTTTGCGGCGCCGCTTCCTGGAGGCCCTCAAAAAGGGAGAACGGACGATCGAAGTAGAGGGAAGAGTGGTGGACTTGGCCTTTTGGCTGGATAGACACGGCCAGGCTGCCTTCCAAGATAAAAGGGAAGGGGAAACGGTTTGGTCCCTCCCGACAGCCGGGCAGGGGGTGGCCAGGCGGAATGTGGTCCGTCTTCGGTGGAGGGGCAGTGAAGCGTGCCCGCCAAGGGCGAGGGTTGTGGAGCTCCTTCTGAAGATGGACTTCAGGGCGACGGACATCTTTGCCCTGATTCATCCGTTTGGCACCTCCTTCTTCAATGTCAGTTTTGTTCGGCCAGAGGGCTTGGAGCTTTTCTGGTCGAATTTCGAACTGGCAAAGGGGGAGCCCGGCTGGCGAGACTTTGCCGTGCAGGCGGTGTCTCGCCAAAATAGTGTAAAGAGGGTGACCGTTCTGACAAGTAACGAGTCACTCTCTGGGGTCGACATAATGACGTGGCTTTCCCGTTATGGGGAAGTCACCGAGGTCCCTAAAAAAAATAGGGACGAGTTTGGCATTTGGTCAGGGGGCTGGACCTTCATGGTAAAGTTGAAGGTTTCAGGAGGTACGGTCACCCACATCCCTTCCTCAGCATTTCTGGGGAGGGACAGAATCCAGATCTTCTACCAGGGGCAACCGAAGGTCTGCCACAGGTGCGGTGATCCCCGCCACTTCAGCGCAGGCTGCAAGGTACAGAAATGTGCCTTGTGTGGCGGGGTAGGCCATCTTGCCGCGGCCTGTGGTGACATTAGGTGTCACCTGTGTGGTGACCTAGGTCACCCGTATAGCCGCTGCCCCCGTTCCTTTTCCAGCACCATCTCTGGCCCGGCAGGGGGGAGCCAAGGGGGGGTCCCCGGTGGTGCAACTTCTGCTGTGGCTGAGGGTGGAGGCATGAGGGGAGCTGAGGGGTCGGTGAGGAAAGGCGAGGCTGGTACATCTGCCCACCAGTGGCAACAGGTGAGGAGCCGTAAGGGCAGGGGGCAGGATAAGCCTCAGGCAACTGGGGTGATGACTGCCCCCACCCTGGAGACGGCAGCCGAAGCCTCTGAGGCCCTGGGGGAGAAGGCGGTGAGCGAGGAGATCCGGAGGATGGAGAGGGAGGAGTTGGCTGCTTCTGATAACTCTTCCCAGTATGAAAGTCTGGATGAAGAGGTGGTGGAGCAGCCTAAAAAAACGGGTCACAATCGTACCGGTAAGAGTCGGAAGAAGAGGAAGAACAAGGCTAAAAAATCTAAGCCCCCCCCCCCCCTGGCCACTGGGGTGCCTACGGAAGGGCTCGCTGACTCCCCTCTGATCCCCCTCTCCAATCGGTTCCAAGCCCTCGATGACTCTGCTGTGTCGGAGGTCGGGGGTGAGGGGCCGGTCGCAACATCTGGGGTGCCTTCGGGGAGTGGTGAGGTCTGTCCTCCGGGGGATTCACACTCCTCTGGAGGGGGGACCACCTCGGGGTCCAGGGGCAAGGAATCTATTTCTGGGAAATCCAGTGCTATAAAAGAGGATATGGACACCTCGGTATCTTTAAAGAGGAGGGGTGAGTCGGGCTCCTCCTCAGAAGGGGAGAGGAAATCAGGGGGTACGGTTAAAAAACAGGCCATCTAATCAATCACCCATGATGGCGGAACCTACCCCGTTGACTCTGGCGTCGATTAATGTCGCCAGCATAAAGTCAGATACGGCTAGATTTACGGCCTTTGATTTTTTCACCCGGGTTGAGGCTGATATTTTATTTTTGCAGGAGACCAGACTAACGGACCTGGGGTCCATCTACAAAGCAAAGAGGGAATGGAGGAGTGGGCCCTCATACTGGTCTCTTGCGGCCGAGCCGTATAGCGGGGTAGCGGTCCTTTTTAAGACCGTGGAGGTGGAATGCAGACGGGTGATCGAGGTAGAAATGGGGAGATGTTTGGTCCTTGATGTCTTCATGAGGGGACAGGAGCTTCGGCTCATCAATATCTATGGCCCACAATCCAAGTGGGACCGTAAATGTCTCTTCCTGAGGATCAAGCCCTATCTTTTTACGAGCCGGCAGGTGGTCTTCGGTGGGGATTTTAATACTGTAACCAGACTCCGTGATAGGGGAGGCCCCGGAGACCGGCTGGCTTATGATAGCGTAGCCTTGAATAGCATAGTAAGCGAAGCTCGCCTGGTGGATGTCCACATCCGGCACACCCCAGGTCACGGGGGTTTCACCTTTTTTAGGGGAAGCAGTAGGTCTAGGATAGATAGGTTTTTTTTAAAGGAGGAAGCCGTCTCTTCTGCAGTGTCCGCTGTTGAGGTGGAGTTCTCCGATCACTGTTTCATTTTCTTTACTTTGAATGTTACAGAGACCCCCCGGATGGGGAGAGGCCTATGGAAGCTGAATTCGTCCCTTCTGGAAGAGGCGGAAGTAAGACAGTCCTTTGAGGAATTTCTTCAGAGCCAGGTACCTCTCTTGGGTCTTTGTAGCAGTAAGTCTGAGTGGTGGGAGATCTTCAAAAGAAGGGTCGCAGGGTTCTTCCGTCAGCTCTCGAGCCTCAGAGGCCTGAACAGGTACCGCCTGTATCGGGAGCTGGGGAGGAAACTCGAGCAGCTCGTCTCGACTGGAGGGGACCGAGAGGAAATCTCCAGGGTGAAGACCTTGCTCAAGGGGTGCCAGTATGATAGGCACACATCCTTGGTTTTTGAGAGGGATTTCGGGAGGTACCGCTCGCCCGACCCTTACAGAAACTGCAGGTTGTCAGTGAATTGTAAGATGGTGAGAGGACTGATTGACAATACGGGGTCCCTGAACAGATCCAAATCAGGGATCCTGGAGGTGGTCAGATCCTTCTACTTGCACCTCTTGGGGAGGAGGGATCCTGATCGGGATGAGATGTCGGCTTTCCTGACTGAAACCATCCCTGAGCCAGGGGATGACCCCTCTCTTCATGTTTTGGCAGAAGCAATCAGGGAAGAGGAAGTGAGACGGGCGATTGATGGGCTCCGGCCCAAAAAGTCGCCCGGTCCGGATGGCTTAACATCCGAGTTCTACAAGACTTTTAGGGACTCTTTGGTCCCCCTCTTGACTGAGGTTTTTAATGAGTGCCTCTCCTCGGACATTCTACCCAGTTCAATGAGGAAGTCAGCCCTGATTATCCTGTCAAAGGGTAAAGACTCGTCCCGTATTGAGAATTGGCGTCCCATAGCGCTTCTCAATACGGACCGAAAGGTTCTGGCAAAGGTGCTTTTTAATCGGTTGGTGCAGTTTGCGCCCCGGCTCCTTTCGGGGGCCCAGCACTGCTCTGTTCCAGGCCGCAGTACATTTAGTGCTGTGCTCGGTGTCCGGGAGGCAGTGGAGCAGGGCAGGGCAGGTCACTGGAAGGGGTACTTGCTGTCCTTAGACCAGGCGAAGGCCTTTGACCGGGTTAACCATGAGTACCTCTGGTCCGTCCTTCTGAGGTATGGTCTGCCTGGGAGGTTTGTTGATTGGTTGAGAGTTTTATACAATGGGGCAGAGACTTTTCCGCTCGTGAACGGTTGGGTCGGACACCCTTTTGAGGTGAGGTCTGGTGTCCGCCAGGGCTGTCCTCTGAGCCCGCTGTTATACGTGTTTGCGATCGACCCCCTTTTAAGGAGGGTGGAGCGTGGACCGTTGGTGGGAGTCAGGATGGACCAGGCGGAGCCAGAGGCCGCCTTGAGGGTAGTGGCGTACGCTGATGATGTTTCCCTTTTTGTATCCTCGAGAGAGGAGGCAGATTGGGTGATGTCTGAGGTTGAACGCTACTCGGTGGCATCCGGTTCCATGATCAACCGGGACAAGTGTGAGAGTCTCTGGCTGGGAGGGGGAGATCCAAGTTTTGATCTCCCGGACACCCTTCCAGGGCCTCAGGCCACAGCAAAAATATTAGGCATCAGTTTCGGCCCGGGGGACTATCCCCAGCAAAACTGGGAGGGCAGACTTAAGATTGCCGCCCAGAAGGTGGATCAGTGGAAGGGTTGGTCTTTGACCCTAAGGGAAAGGGTTAGTCTTGCCAAGGGCTATTTGCTTCCTTTGCTAATATATTTGGGCAGCGTCTGCATCTTGCCAGAGCCTCTTTGGACACGGGTCTACAGCCTGTTTTTCCAATTGTTATGGGGAAATAGGCTGAACCTAATCAAGAGGGAGGTCACGTACCGCACGAGGAGACTAGGAGGGTTGGGTATGGTCAACCCAGTGGTGTTTCTAGTAAACACCTTTCTTAAGGCAAACATCGCCAACCTCTGGTCAGAGAGGGCTCCTCTGTGGGTATTCTCCTGTAGGGGGTGGTTTCGGCCTTTCTTCCAGGAATGGGAGACAGGAGGGCAGGTAAAGGACCTTCGAACACCTCATGGGCATCTTCCGGCTTATGCTACCCCGGTTCTGAAGGTGATCCGTCGGTGGGGTCTGGGAGTGTGGGAGATCAGGACCATGTCGAGAAGGTTACTTGACAATAGGGTCCTGTTGACCCACTTTCAGAAGCCCCTGGCGCTCAGGGATTGCCCAAGCTGGGATCTGGAGGTGGGGCTCGGGTTATTGAACTCTAAGCGGATCCCCTTGAAGTTTTGGGACTTGGCTTGGCGCTGCTTCCATGGGAAGCTGTATGTGAGGGACAACCTGAAGTGCAGATGCTCTGATGACCGGGATTGTCCCCGCGAAGAGTGTGGCGGTATGCTTGAAAGCATGGAGCATTTCCTGCTTCGGTGTCCCTTTAATACAGAGGTCTACAGCAGGGTGGGTGCTTCCATTGGCTGGCCTAGGCTGGCAGGCCTTTCCTATGCGGAGTGGGCCTATGGGGCATTCAGGTCCCTTGGTGGCAGAGATCGGGGCACTGTTTTCTTAGTTAGTTTAGTAACTAGGTTCCACACGTGGAATGCACGGTGTCTAGTGTCTACTCAGCGGAAAGTCCTCCCCAGGGAAGAGGTGATTAGGAACATCCTGGGTGACCTGGCAAAAGTGCGCTTGCTGGAGTTTGAGAGGCTGGGTGCAGGGAGGGCCTCTCTTCTTTGGAGGGGTTTCTCCTTTAATGTGCCCTAGGGAGAGTTAGGTTCTGTGTGCCTGTGATAGGGTTGAGTTAGTCTTTTTTATCTTTTTATCTTTATTTTGTAGGGTCAGATAGATGTGTAGGGACAGGGAGGGACAGATAGGGACAGTCTTTAGGGACAGGTAGTTAGTATTAGGTTGGTAGTGAGGGTCAGTGAGGGACAGGTAGGGGCAGGTAGGGAGAGATTGGTAGGGCTATAGGGACAGGATTTTCTCTTTTGTGTTGTTAGGGAGGGTCAGGGTGATGTGCGGTAGATTAGGGTGAGAGCCTCTATGGTCTCCAGTTCCTGGTGGTGGGCTGTAACCCTCACTTATAGATTTTTGTTTTGTAATTGGTAACCCGGGTATAGGGCTTGCAAGCATTGAACTTGGGCCTGTTCTTTGGTCATGGTTAAGGTGTGTACTGGTTATTATTATGTTATTATTGATTATATGTTATTATAAGGTTGTATATATGTTACATGTGTACTATGATGCGTGTAGGGGGGATTTAGTTTAGGTGGGGTGGGGGGTTTCTTGGGGGGTGGGGGGATGGGTTTTGGAGAATGGACGTCCGGCGGGATGCCAAGAAGAGGAAAAAAGGGCCATAAACTTCTATGGACCTTGTTCTATAGTGAAGGCCACAAACTCTCGTGGGACCTTGTGTGATAGGCCACAAACTCTCGTGGGACCTTGTGTGATAGGCCACAAACTCTCGTGGGACCTGGTGTGATAGGCCACAGACTTTCGTGGGACCTTTGGGGGAATGGTGGTGGTTTAGTTTAGGAGGTTAAAAAAAAAAAATATATATATATATATATATATATATATATATATATATATATATATATATATATATATATATATATATATATATATATATATATATATATATATATATATATATATATATATATAAAAAATATATGATTAAGTTTTGGCCAGGTGGCCTATTTGCTTTCTTTAGGGCAGTTGGCCGACTTTTGTTTATTTTTCTAGGGATGAATGCATGGGTATGTGTGTATGAGGGAAAAAGGGTACAAGGGGAGAGGAAAAAGGATATAGGTTGAGGTCTCTTCCCTTGCTGGGGGGTATTAATGAAATGGAGGAACATTTTGTTTGTATAAATATGCTGGACATTGGACTTTTGGGGACTGTGAATAATTTGTTTTGTTATTGAGTTTGTCTGTAAGCTTTGTTTTGTACTTTTATAATAAAAAAGAGATACAGGATGTAACTCAGGATCAGTTCAGGATCAGTAATGTAATGTATGTACACAGTGACTGCAGCAGAATAGTGAGTGCAGCTCTGGGGTATAATACAGGATGTAACTCTGGATCAGTAATGTAATGTATGTACAGAGTGACTGCAGCAGCAGAATAGTGAGTACAGCCCTGGTATATAATACAGGGTGTAACTCAGGATCAGTTCAGGATCAGTAATGTAATGTATGTACACAGTGACTGCACCAGCAGACTAGTGAGTGCAGCTCTGGAATATAATACAGGATGTACAGTTGTGGCCAAAAGTATTGACACCCCTGCAATTCTGTCAGATAATACTCAGTTTCTTCCTGGAAATGATTGCAAACACAAATTCTTTGTTATTATTATCTTCATTTAATTTGTCTTAAATGAAAAAGCACAAAAAGAATTGTCCTAAAGCCAAATTGGATATAATTCCACACCAAACATAAAAAAGGGGGTGGACAAAAGTATTGGCACTGTTCGAAAAATCATGTGATGCTTCTCTAATTTGTGTAATTAACAGCACCTGTAACTTACCTGTGGCACCTAACAGGTGTTGGCAGTAACTAAATCACACTTGCAGCCAGTTGACATGGATTAAAGTTGACTCAACCTCTGTCCTGTGTCCTTCTGTGTACCACATTGAGCATGGAGAAAAGAAATAAGACCAAAGAACTGTCTGAGGACTTGAGAAACCAAAATGTGAGGAAGCATGAGCAATCTCAAGGCTACAAGTCCATCTCCAAAGACCTGAATGTTCCTGTGTCTACCATGCGCAGTGTCATCAAGAAGTTTAAAGCCCATGGCACTGTGGCTAACCTCCCTAGATGTGGATGGAAAAGAAAAATTGACAAGAGATTTCAACGCAAGATTGTGCGGATGTTGGATAAAGAACCTCGACTAACATCCAAACAAGTTCAAGCTGCCCTGCAGTCCGAGGGTACAACAGTGTCAACCCGTACTATCCGTCGGCGTCTGAATGAAAAGGGACTGTATGGTAGGAGACCCAGGAAGACCCCACTTCTTACCCCGAGACATAAAAAGCCAGGCTGGAGTTTGCCAAAACTTACCTGAAAAAGCCTAAAATGTTTTGGAAGAATGTTCTCTGGTCAGATGAGACAAAAGTAGAGCTTTTTGGGCAAAGGCATCAACATAGAGTTTACAGGAGAAAAAAAGAGGCATTCAAAGAAAAGAACATGGTCCCTACAGTCAAACATGGTGGAGGTTCCCTGATGTTTTGGGGTTGCTTTGCTGCCTCTGGCACTGGACTGCTTGATCGTGTGCATGGCATTATGAAGTCTGAAGACTAGCAACACATTTTGCAGCATAATGTAGGGCCCAGTGTGAGAAAGCTGGGTCTCCCTCAGAGGTCATGGGTCTTCCAGCAGGACAATGACCCAAAACACACTTCAAAAAGCACTAGAAAATGGTTTGAGAGAAAGCACTGGAGACTTCTAATGTGGCCAGCAATGAGTCCAGACCTGAATCCCATAGAACACCTGTGGAGAGATCTAAAAATGGCAGTTTGGAGAAGGCACCCTTCAAATATCAGGGAGCTGGAGCAGTTTGCCAAAGAAGAATGGTCTAAAGTTCCAGCAGAGCATTGTAAGAAACTCATTGATGGTTATCGGAAGTGGTTGGTCGCAGTTATTTTAGCTAAAGGTTGTGCAACCAAGTATTAGGCTGAGGGTGCCAATACTTTTGTCCGGCCCATTTTTGGAGTTTTGTGTGAAATGATCAATGTTTTGCTTTTTGCTTCATTCTCTTTTGTGTTTTTTTATTTAAGACAAATTAAATGAAGATAATAATACCAAAGAATTTGTGTTTGCAATAATTGTCAGGAAGAAACTGAGTATTATCTGACAGAATTGCAGGGGTGTCAATACTTTTGGCCACAACTGTAACTCAGGATCAGTAATGTACTGTATGTACACAGTGACTGCAGCAGCAGAATAGTGAGTGCAGCTCTGGAGTATAATACAGGGTGTAACTCAGGATTAGTAGAAGATATTGCAACTTCTACACCAGAAACACTATGGCTTGGATTTTCATTGCTTTAAACAATCATTTACTTACCAGATCCTATTTATTTTCATGGCCATCATGAGATGAGTTATATCATGGACTGAGAAGACACTGAAGAACCTGTTTGTGTAGAACTAAAAGTCTCAGCATATCTATGCTGGAAGCTATGAGCTCCCCACTACGTCTCTCCTTGTAATTGCCAGCTATAATTAAATAGTATAATTCTTGTTCTTCCCTCCATCTGCTGATCTCCGTCAGGAGCCCCCTGGAGCAATATGCGGTGAATAGGATTCTTATCTCGGCCAGTCAGCACATGAATGAGACCCCACACGATCCCTCCATGATTGCTCCCAACCCATACGCTAAAATGATTCACCGAAATCTCACGTGCAGACACAGGGTTAGGAAATTATAGAAATAAAAGAAATAAGAACTCTGTGCCACTAGAGGGTCCACTGTAACATGGCGGAAAACTCACTTTACAGCACTGCTGTGCAAATTGATTAACAGAAAATTCAAGTACTATGACTAAATAAGGGTGGAGTCATAATGGCTGGCAGCATTTCTGTTCTACTGGAGACCAGATAGGCAGGATAACACAACGATTGATGTCTCTGGGTAACATCTCATCGTGGAGAGTGCCAAGCAGGACTAAGCCATGCATAGCTCCTCTGGGAAATTAAATATGCAAATTCGCTCTTCAGAGAGAAAAAGAGCTTGAACTCTAGCACCACCTATCGGAAGGAGCAATTTAAGTCAACATGGACCCTTTGACAAATCTTGACACTTGACATAATAGCCAGACCAAGCACTTTATTTGTAGGCACATGTTTCAGAGTGTTTACTCCTCCTCAGTGCAAAGCAAGCGTTCTGATTTGGCTGGATGAGAGGCCTCCGATGGGGCTCTGTGGAGTAAAACCTTTGCTTGTGGAGCATGCCATCCGGTGTAAGGAGACTTATAGGCCATGCAATGCTTCTCTGGGAAATTGTATGGGCAAATTGTCTCTTAAGATAGAAAGAGGACTGGATCTCTAGTGCCACCTATTTGAAGGAGCAGTTCTAAAAGTCACTATCAACCCTTTAACGAGCCTTGCCACATGATATATGTAGGATAAAAGCCAAATCACACACTCTATTTCCAGACACGTGTTTTAGGGTGCTTTTTTCTTGTCTTCTGCATTCTGGTATAACCAGGGTATATGCTGTATAAGAACAACTGGTATGACCTGGGCATCTACTATATATAATTATATATGTACAGCTGGTATAACCTGGGCATTTCCTGTATATAATTATATATGTACAGCCGGTATAACCTGGGTTTCTCCTGGATATAATTATATATGTACAGCCGGTATAACCTGGGTTTTTCCTGGATATAATTAAATATGTACAATTGCTATAACCTAGGGATCTCCTGTATGTAATTATATATGTACAGCTGGTATAACCTGAGCATCTCCTGTACTTAATTATTTATGTACAGCAGGTATAACCTGGGCATCTCCTGTATAGAATTATATATGTACAGCTGGTATAACTTGGGCATCTCCTGTATATAATTATATATGTACAGCTGGTATAACCTGAGCATCTCCTGTACATAATTATTTATGTACAGCTGGTATAACCTGGGCATCTCCTGTATAGAATTATATATGTACAGCTGGTATAACCTAGGGATCTCCTGTATGTAATTATATATGTACATGGAGCGCCCCCAGACGCAGGGCCGCGGGGTACTCGGTACCGGGCCTCTCTGTCTCGGTCCTGGGGTTGTCACGGTGGCTAGACCCGGTCCGTGACCCTGCTAAGGGGCGCCCAATGAAAGATGTGATGATGGTGCGTGGTGCAAGGTGCGATGAATAACGAGGACACAGGTTTGCAGTCTCTTTACCTCTTTACTGAAGGCTTCAGGATCCGCAATCCAGAGTACTGCTAACAGGGCTGGCTGAGACCGGCCGGTCTGAAGGCACATCCAGAGTTCCCTTTGCAGTTGAAAATCAGTGCCTACCTTCTAGCGCCTGTGTGTTGTAGTACTTCCCTGCTGAGCACCACGGGATAGTCTTCACAACTGTTGTGTCTGTTCCTGATGTTCTTCCTCACAACTATCGTATCTGTTCTGGTGTTCTTCTCCGTCCCCCAGATGATTTGGCTAGGACGCACCCGTATGATGGGTAGGCCTGGAGTTATTCTGGGACCCTAGAGACGCCCCTCTCCCACAATTGCCTCCTATGTCTGCTTAGGTGATTTAGGTGAGACGCCCCATTTCGTCAAGAAGCCGTCCAACAGCTCACCTCGCGCTTCCCGTTCCACTTCTCGCTGGAACTCCGCGATTAGGTGGTTCCGATATTCTCCCCAAGGGAAGGGCCCGAGGTCGTGCCCCCCGGTAATTTGGGGACAGGCGGCGGGGCCACCGGGGCACCAGTGGTCGCGGTGGTGACTGGGTCAGGTGCGGAGGTGAGGCGCCCTCCCTGGGAGTCACGGCACTGAGTACCTTCACTTGAGGTAACTCCTCCGGCGTCACTCCACTCTCCTGAGGGAGGCGTACGGACTGGGGACCGTTCAGGCATGGGATGCCCCATCGGCAGCTCCCATGGGTCGAAATCCTCCAACGAGGGCATGTCGGAGTAATCCTCCGGTGACGGGGGTCGGTGCGGGGCCATTCTTTTCCACAGGCCTTCTCTGGTCTCCAGTCCCACCTCATCTGAGTCATAGTTTCGTTTCTTCGGTCTCCGCCCGCCATAGAAGATCAGGAGGCGGGTCTCAGCTGCTGACGGACACGTCCTCAGGATACAGAAATATTTAGACTGGGCGGCCATTGTCTTTCGCGCTCTTCAGCTTGTTTACGCCCACTTCCATGCCCTTCTTCTTCTCCTGCGCTCCTCCTAGCGCTGTAATGGTTTTGGCGGGAATCGGCAATACACAGTCTTTGCAATAAGTCACAGTTCAAGCACAATTCAGACACAGTTCCAAGGCACACATGACCTGATTCTTCAGGCTTAAGTAGATCCTGTTCATGACGCCAAGTTGGAGTGCCCCCAGACGCAGGGCCGCAGAGTACTCGGTACCGGGCCTCTCTGTCTCGGTCCTGGGGTTGTCACGGTGGCTAGACCCGGTCCGTGACCCTGCTAAGGGGCGCCCAATGAAAGATGTGATGATGGTGCGTGGTGCAAGGTGCGATGAATAACGAGGACACAGGGTTGCGGTCTCTTTACCTCTTTACTGAAGGCTTCAGGATCCACAATCCAGAGTACTGCTAACAGGGCTGGCTGAGACCGGCTGGTCCGAAGGCACATCCAGAGTTCCCTTTGCAGGTGGAAATCAGTGCCTACCTTCTAGCGCCTGTGTGTTGTAGTACCTCCCTGCTGAGCACCACGGGATAGTCCTCACAACTGTTGTGTCTGTTCCTGATGTTCTTCCTCACAACTATCGTATCTGTTCTGATGTTCTTCTCCGTCCCCCAGATGATTTGGCTAGGACGCACCCGTATGACGGGTAAGCCTGGAGTTATTCTGGGAGACGCCCCTCTCCCACAATTGCCTCCTATGTCTGCTTAGGTGATTTAGGTGAGACAGCCAACCTATAATCAACTGTCCTGCCGCTGTTTGAAGTAATGCTTGGAGCCCAATACTTCCTCGGCATTCCGGCCACCGGCTACGCGCCTCAGTAGGACGTTGCCACGATCTTAAGGCACGACTCCTACTGGTTCTACCCTCCTTTGTGCGGTGATCTCGTTTCTCACTTCTCCACAATAAACCTCGCTTCGTGTCCTTTCTTCGGATGCCACCGCAACGGGTGCAGGCGCGGCTCCGTAACGTTCTGTCCTTTTCGCTAGGCCACTGTCAGGATCCCACCCCTGACAGGGACCCCCCTGAATCTTCCCCGCAACACCCTCTGCCACAGGATGTTGCCTGGTTCCAACCCAGTCAGCTTCTTCCTAACTTCCTATCCAACCCCCAGTTTTACCAGATTGTGAGGAGTGGCCTAATAGATAGCACCCTTAGCGCCCCCTGGTGGCCAGAGTGTGAAGTGTAATCTGTGACTGTGATACCTGGTCAGGTGAACTCCTTTAGTGCCATCAGACGTACCATCACTCTCCTTAGTGGCGGAGCGTCAGTACTGCAACGACCAGGACTCTGGGGCGCTGCATACGCCTGGTATAACCTGAGCATCTCCTGTACATAATTATTTATGTACAGCTGGTATAACCTGGGCATCTCCTGTATAGAATTATATATGTACAGCTGGTATAACTTGGGCATCTCCTGTATATAATTATATATGTACAGCTGGTATAACCTGGGCATCTCCTGTATATAATTATATATATACAGCCGGTATAACCTGGGTTTCTCCTGGATATAATTAAATATGTACAATTGCTATAACCTAGGGATCTCCTGTATGTAATTATATATGTACAGCTGGAATAACCTGGGCATCTCCTGTACATAATTATATATGTACAGCTGGTATAACCTGGGTACGGTGCTAGTCTTGGATATGGAGGAGCTTAGATACCTGAGCAGGCACTGGTGAGCTTCAGATGCCCATGTGTTTAGGAGCTCCTTTTCTGGGTCTCCTCTGGGATTAGGTTGTCCATAATTACTATTGGTCCCCCCTGTTGGACCCATCTAGCAATGTCAGGGTCCCTGGTCAGAGGGTATAGGGGCGAGCAGTGACTTTTATGGCCACATATAAATGTCCTGACGCCTGATGATGACATTCAGTATTTGCATGCGACGTTCTTTGCTTTGTAAATCACAACCAGCCGGATACAGGCGAGTGTCTAAGTCCACGACCTTCTTCAAAATCAACAAGTCCAAAACCCAGATCTGTTGTGCCTGCTCTGTGCTTGTTCTGCAGATGATTACACCACCGCCCTCCCCAGAGATCTGCCCAACATACCGGGGACATCTCCCATCCTGGACATCTGCAGCCTTCCTATATCTACAGTGAATATTTGGGAAGGTTGCAGATGTCTCACCCGCCCCACGTGCAGGGTGCCCTCCTCTCCTTACATGCCCCGACCTGCGTGCTCCAGTTTCGGTCGCTGACACCCTGTGACGGGGTGTTTTGTTTCTGGGCCTCAGTACTTCAGCTAGGTAATAAAGAGTACACCATCATCACCTGCCGGGCACGCCTGGCCCTGTTCGTCAGGGACATATGGCCGCCTCATAGCCCCCAGCGTATCCAGGTTAACCTCTTATCTGCTTAGGCGGTTATCTGTGGCCCTTAGGATAGTGGTCATGGTCGGTGGTAAGCTCACCATATTTTTGAAGCCTTGGATTGAGGGTCTTATCAGTGTTATGCTTGAATTCAGAGCGTAGTCGCTGTGGCCATCTCACCCTAATAAGGCTGCGTGCCCACGATCAGGAATAGTAGCGCATTGTCCGTGCGTTCTACATTACAGCACAGTGGATGGATTTCTAGAAATCTCAGGCCCACTGTGCTTTTATGTACGAGCCGCGGCATGTCAATCTGTGTAGCGGAGGCGGTAATCTCCTCTGCGTGGTTTCCACAATAGATTATCGTTAGATGCGATAAATCTCCAAATTTCCGAAAACAAGTGCATAATGTAGAGCGCAGTGAGAATACCCTGCATCCAAAACTCTACTATTCCTAATCGTGGGCACGCAGCCAAACTCCACTCTACTAGCAGCCTGTGATTACGGCTAAATACGGGATGTGGAGAGTCGGAAACACATCACTGAAATTCCACTAATACTTTCTGTGTATGCAGCTACTATGCAGACCAATGTGAGGAATAAAGGACTGAAGGGTCTGACTACGCCAGGTTTGATTGTAGTCTGTAACCATGGAGACATTTAGGTTTGCATATGAGCCGTATATATAAAGCTGTAATGTTTTTAATTGAGACTGATAAAAAAACACCTAATTTTAGTTTTAGAACCATTGCGCAACATGTAAAATGGCGGTGTCAGTGCACACCCTGTATGCAAAATATACAGCGTGACTTCAGTGTCAGAGTAGTGCCAGATTTCCTGCTTCATGTCACCTCATCATCAGTTCATCTCCCAACACAAATTCCTGAGCGCGCCCACTCCTCTACAGACAATGAACACCCCACTGTAGGAGGCTCACACCCACTGCTCATACACTCTATACAGGATACTAGGAAACTAAAACTTGGGTTACAGGAAAATGACACGGACACTCGGAGTATAGGACACTGACACTGGGGTACAGGATAATGACACTAGGGGTACAGAATAAAGGATGATGACACACTCGTAGTACAGGATAATGACACTGACACTCGGAGTATAGGACACTGACACTGACACTCGGGGTACAGGATAATGACACTGACACTCGGGGTACAGGATAATGACGCTGACACTCGGGGTACAGGATAATGACGCTGACACTCGGGTACAGGATAATGACGCTGACACTCGGGGTACAGGATAATGACACTGACACTTGGGGTACAGGATAATGACACTGACACTCGGGTACAGGATAATGACGCTGACACTCGGGGTACAGGATAATGACACTGACACTTGGGGTACAGGATAATGACGCTGACACTTGGGGTACAGGATAATGACACTGACACTTGGAGTACAGGATAATGACACTGACACTCGGGTACAGGATAATGACGCTGACACTCGGGGTACAGGATAATGACACTGACACTTGGGGTACAGGATAATGACGCTGACACTCGGGGTACAGGATAAATGACACTGACACTCGGGGTACAGGATAATGACACTGACACTCGGGGTACAGGATAATGACGCTGACACTCGGGGTACAGGATAATGATACTGACACTCGGGGTACAGGATAACGACACTGACACTCGGGGTACAGGATAATGACGCTGACACTCAGGGTACAGGATAATGACACTGACACTCGGGGTACAGGATAACGACACTGACACTAGGGGTACAGGATAATGACACTGACACTCGGGGTACAGGATAATGACACTGTCACTCGGGGTGCGGGATAATGATGACACTCGCGGTACAGGATAATGACACTGACACTTGGGGTACAGGATAATGACACTGACACTCGGGGTACAGGATAATGACACTGACACTCGGGGTACAGGATAATGACACTGACACTCGGGGTACAGGATAATGACACTGACACTTGGGGTACAGGATAATGACACTGACACTCGGGGTACAGGATAATCACACTGACACTTGGGGTACAGGATAATGACACTGACACTCGGGTACAGGATAATGACGCTGACACTCGGGGTACAGGATAATGACACTGACACTTGGGGTACAGGATAATGACACTGACACTTGGGGTACAGGATAATGACACTGACACTTGGGGTACAGGATAATGACGCTGACACTCGGGGTACAGGATAATGGCACTGACACTCGGGGTACAGGATAATGATACTGACACTCGGGGTACAGGATAACGACACTGACACTCGGGGTACAGGATAATGACGCTGACACTCAGGGTACAGGATAATGACACTGACACTCGGGGTACAGGATAACGACACTGACACTCGGGGTGCGGGATAATGATGACACTAGGGGTACAGGATAATGACACTGACACTCGGGGTACAGGATAATGACACTGTCACTCGGGGTGCGGGATAATGATGACACTCGGGGTACAGGATAATGACACTGACACTCGGGGTACAGAATAATGGCGCTGACACTCGGGGTACAGGATAATGACACTGACACTTGGGGTACAGGATAATGGCACTGACACTCGGGGTACAGAATAATGGCGCTGACACTCGGGGTACAGGATAATGACACTGACACTTGGGGTACAGGATAATGATACTGACACTCGGGGTACAGGATAATGACACTGACACTCGGGGTACAGGATAATGACGCTGACACTCGGGGTACAGGATAATGACACTGACACTCGGGGTACAGGATAATGACACTGACACTCGGGGTACAGGATAATGACACTGACACTCGGGGTACAGGATAATGACACTGACACTCGGGGTACAGGATAATGACGCTGACACTCGGGGTACAGGATAATGACACTGACACTCGGGGTACAGGATAATGACGCTGACACTCGGGGTACAGGATAATGACACTGACACTCGGGGTACAGGATAATGACGCTGACACTCGGGGTACATACAGTACTGTGACCAGCTGACATTAGCACAGGGTGACTGCGGCGCTCCAGGTGTTAATCTGGGTGCTGGGGGAGGACGCTCGGTGGTGACACCCATTTCCCGGGGAGGCATGTCTGTCTCAGGCTGTGCTCTCTGTGGCTTGGGCAGGATGAGCTCTTCTTAGTCTTCGGCTCCAGGTTCCTCTTTGCACTTTCTCCAACATGAAGAAGATCTTCTCCTGTTCCACCTCTCAGTTCCCTGTAAGTCATGTGACTCCTGTTGCTGTGATGTGAGGATGGGGGTGGTAGTCCTGGATTACTTTACTGCAAAATGTGAGTTGGCTGAAGAATCTCTGAGGTACATGATGGGGATAGCAGGACATACATGAGGGGGTTAACTTGTTATATGCTGGAAGATATCTGGTCATGTTTGGCATTGTTCTTACTGAAATAGCAGAGCTGAGATTGTCAGGTATCTGCTGTTATGTGAGGACTTCATGCAACATCTACAGTAGCTCACTGCCTGGTGGTCACCTCAGCTGCATCCACTGGTGCTCACTGTGCTGTGTGCGGTGGCCTGGGTTACAGTGAGAGGTGTTTGCTCAGTGATCGGGTGTTCGTGGTTAGTAATAATATTTAGGTAGCGACATTATTGTCTTCTGACCGGTATCCTGACATCGGAGACAGCATAAATGCGTGCAGTAATCAAGCATCTCATTCCTTTACATAGGAGCAGTATTATAGTAGTTATATTCTTGTACATGGGGCAGTATTATAGTAGTTATATTCTTGTACATAGGAGCAGTATTATAGTAGGTATATTCTTGTACATGGGGCAGTATTATAGTAGTTATATTCTTGTACATAGGGTGCAGTATTATAGTAGTTATATTCTTGTACATAGGAGCAGTATTATAGTAGTTATATTCTTGTACATGGGGGTCAGTATTATAGTAGTTATATTCTTGTACATGGGGGTCAGTATTATAGTAGTTATATTCTTGTACATAGGGGACAGTATTATAGTAGTTATATTCTTGTACATGGGGGTCAGTATTATAGTAGTTATATTCTTGTACATAGGGGGCAGTATTATAGTAGTTATATTCTTGTACATAGGAGCAGTAGTATAGTAGTTATATTCTTGTACATAGGAGCAGTATTATAGTAGTTATATCCTTGTACATAGGGGGCAGTATAATAGTAGTTATATTCTTGTACATAGGAGCAGTATTATAGTAGTTATATTCTTGTACATAGGAGCAGTATTATAGTAGTTATATTCTTGTACATGGGGGTCAGTATTATAGTAGTTATATTCTTGTACATGGGGGTCAGTATTATAGTAGTTATATTCTTGTACATAGGGGGCAGTATTATAGTAGTTATATTCTTGTACATAGGAGCAGTAGTATAGTAGTTATATTCTTGTACATAGGAGCAGTATTATAGTAGTTATATCCTTGTACATAGGGGGCAGTATAATAGTAGTTATATTCTTGTACATAGGAGCAGTATTATAGTAGTTATATTCTTGTACATAGGAGCAGTATTATAGTAGTTATATTCTTGTACATAGGAGCGGTATTATAGAAGTTATATCCTTGTACATAGGGTGTTGTGAACTCTGTTTTCGGGCTCCCTCTTGTGGTCACTGGTGGTATGGTGTGCCTTTTGCTTTGGGCTCCCCCTGGTGGCCTTGTTTGTTATCCTGCTGGTCTCTGGCTATCAGCTGGTTCGTTATCCTCTGGGAGGTTCCTATATAGCTCTGTTTTACTTTCACTTGTTGCCGGCTGTCGTTGTAATCAGTGCTACTCATATTCCTTCTGACTACCTTGCTCCCAGTCCATCCAGGATAAGCTAAGTTTTGTTTGCTCATTTTTTGATCAGCAGTGTTTATCATGTTTTCTGTTCCAGCTTGCTAAAATGTAATTCCCTCGCTTGCTGGTTGCTCTAGTGGGCTGAGTTTCTCCCCACACACCGTTAGTTGGTGTGTGGGTTCTTGAAATCTCAGGATGGATATTTTGTAAGGGTTTTTTATTGATCGCATAGACCCCTGCTCTATTTTCTGCTTTCTAGTACTAGTGGGCCTCTTTTGCTGAATCTGATTTCATCCCTATGTATGTGCCTTCTTCTCACTTCACCGTTAATATTTGTTGGGGGCTTCTATATCTTTGGGGATTATTTCTCTGGAGGCAAGCGAGGTCTTTCTTTCTCTTTAGGGGTAGCTAGTTCCTCAGGCTGGCTCGAGACGTCTAAGAATTTTTTAGGCACGTTCACCGGCTACCTCTAGTTGTTTTGGATAGGTTCAGATTTGCGATCAGTCCAGTTACCATCTCCCTAGAGCTCGTCCTTAGTTTAATCACTTGCTGATCTATTTGTGATCCTCCGCCACTTGGGATCATAACTGTACAGCCGGCCAGTAAAGTGTTAATTGCATGGCAGAAGCAGGAGAAAAGAAGCCTTGAGAAATTTTTTTTTTTTTTTTGGTTGTTGCCGTGTGTCTAGCTGCTGTGGCTAGCTTCTCTCCTCCTCTTAATCTTGGTGTGGCTCTGAGTTCAGCTGCTGACATGGATGTCCAGAGCTTGGCTTCCAGTCTGGATCATCTTACTGCTAGGGTTCAAAGTATTCAGGATTTTGTTGTTCACAGTCCTATGTCAGAGCCTAGAATACCTATTCCGGAGTTGTTTTCTGGAGATAGATCTAGGTTCCTGAATTTTAGGAACAATTGTAAGTTGTTTCTTTCGTTGAAACCTCGTTCCTCTGGTGATGCCGTTCAGCAAGTTAAGATTATCATTTCCTTTTTGCGTGGTGACCCCCAAGATTGGGCCTTCGCATTGGCGCCAGGGGATCCTGCATTGCTTAGTGTAGATGCGTTTTTTTCTAGCCCTTGGATTGCTCTATGAGGAACCTAATCTTGAGAACCAGGCTGAAAAAACGTTATTGGCCCTCTCGCAGGGGCAAGATGAAGCAGAGGTGTACTGCCAGAAATTTCGGAAATGGTCGGTGCTTACTCAGTGGAATGAGTGTGCCCTGGCTGCAAATTTCAGAGAAGGTCTTTCTGAAGTCATTAAGAATGTCATGGTGGGGTTCCCTACGCCTGCAGGTCTGAATGAGTCAATGACTCTGGCCATTCAGATTGATCGGCGTTTGCGGGAGCGCAAACCTGTGCACCATTTGGCGGTGTCTTCTGAACAGACACCTGAATCTATGCAATGTGACAGAATTCTGACCAGAAGTGAACGGCAAAATTATAGACGGCAAAATGGGTTGTGCTTTTACTGTGGTGACTCAGCTCATGTTATCTCAGCATGCTCTAAGCGCAAAAAAAAGGTTGATAAATCTGTCACCATTGGTACTTTACAGCCTAAGTTCATTTTGTCTGTTACCCTGATTTGTTCCCTGTCATCTTACCCGGTTAATGCTTTTGTAGATTCAGGTGCCGCCCTGAGTCTTATGGATTGGTCATTTGCCAGGCGCTGTGGTTTTGATTTGGAGCCTTTAAAATTCCCTATTCCACTAAGGGGAATTGATTCTACACCATTGGCTACGAATAGACCTCAGTACTGGACACAAGTGACCATGTGCATGACTCCTGTTCATCGGGAGGTGATTCGCTTTCTTGTACTGCATAATTTGCATGATGTCGTCGTGTTGGGTCTACCATGGTTGCAGACTCATAATCCAGTCCTGGATTGGAAAGCTATGTCGGTGTCAAGTTGGGGTTGTCAGGGAATTCATGGTGACGCTCCTGTGGTGTCAATTGCTTCGTCCACTCCTTCTGAAGTCCCTACGTTTTTGTCAGACTACCAGGATGTATTTGAGGAGCCCAAACTCAATTCTCTACCTCCTCATAGGGACTGTGATTGTGCTATAAATTTGATTCCTGGTAGTAAGTTTCCTAAGGGACGACTTTTCAATTTATCTGTGCCGGAGCATGCTGCCATGCGGAATTATATAAAGGAGTCTTTAGAGAAGGGACATATTCGCCCGTCCTCATCCCCTCTTGGAGCAGGATTCTTTTTTGTGGCTAAAAAGGATGGTTCCCTGAGACCCTGTATTGATTATCGCCTTTTGAATAAAATCACGGTCAAATTTCAGTATCCTTTGCCATTGTTAACTGATTTGTTTGCTCGCATTAGGGGGTCTAGTTGGTTCACCAAGATAGATCTTCGTGGTGCGTATAACCTTGTGCGTATAAAACAGGGTGATGAATGGAAAACTGCATTTAATACGCCTGAAGGCCATTTTGAGTACTTGGTGATGCCTTTTGGACTTTCTAATGCTCCTTCAATCTTTCAGTCCTTTATGCATGATATCTTCCGTGAATATCTGGATAAGTTTATGATTGTGTATCTGGATGATATTCTGTTTTTTTCGGATGATTGGGAGTCTCATGTTAAGCAGGTCAGGATGGTCTTTCAGGTCCTACGTGACAATGCTTTATTTGTGAAGGGCTCAAAATGTCGTTTTGGAGTCCAGAAGATTTCTTTTTTGGGTTTCATTTTTTCTCCTTCTACTATTGAGATGGACCCAGTCAAGGTTCAGGCTATTCATGACTGGACGCAGCCTACATCTGTTAAGAGTCTTCAGAAGTTCTTGGGTTTTGCTAATTTTTACCGTCGCTTCATAGCTAATTTTTCTGGCGTTGTTAAGCCTTTGACGGATTTGACCAAGAAGGGTTCTATGTGACTAATTGGTCTTCTGCGGCTGTGGAGGCCTTTCGGGAGCTGAAGCGTCGGTTTTCTTCGGCTCCGGTCTTATGTCAGCCAGATGTCTCACTTCCCTTCCAGGTGGAGGTTGATGCTTCCGAGATTGGAGCGGGGGCTGTTTTGTCGCAGAGAAGCCCCGATGGCTCTGTGATGAAGCCATGTGCTTTCTTTTCAAGAAAGTTTTCGCCTGCCGAGCGGAATTATGATGTCGGTAATCGGGAGCTGTTGGCTATGAAGTGGGCATTTGAGGAGTGGCGACATTGGCTCGAGGGAGCTAAACATCGTGTGGTGGTCTTGACTGACCACAAGAATTTGATTTATCTCGAGTCGGCCAAGCGGCTGAATCCCAGACAGGCTCGTTGGTCGTTGTTTTTCTCTCGTTTTGATTTCATTGTCTCGTACCTGCCGGGTTCGAAGAATGTGAAAGCTGATGCTCTTTCTAGGAGTTTTGTGCCTGACTCTCCTGGAGATTCAGAGCCGGCTGGTATCCTTAGAGAAGGGGTGATTTTGTCTGCCATCTCCCCAGATTTGCGACGTGTGCTGCAAGAGTTTCAGGCGGATAGACCTGACCGCTGTCCACCGGAGAGACTGTTTGTCCCGGATAGATGGACCAACAGAGTCATCTCCGAGGTTCATTCTTCGGTGTTGGCGGGCTATCCTGGAATATTTGGTACCAGAGACTTGGTGGACAGGTCTTTTTGGTGGCCTTCCTTGTTGCGGGATGTGCGTTCCTTTGTGCAGTCTTGTGGAATTTGTGCTCGGGCGAAGCCTTGCTGTTCTCGTGCCAGTGGTTTGCTGTTACCTTTGCCTGTCCCAAAGAGGCCTTGGACGCACATTTCCATGGATTTTATTTCAGATCTCCCTGTCTCTCAGAGAATGTCTGTCATCTGGGTGGTGTGTGATCGTTTTTCTAAGATGGTCCATTTGGTGCCCTTGCCTAAGTTGCCTTCCTCCTCCGAGTTGGTTCCACTGTTTTTTCAAAATGTGGTTCGTTTGCACGGGATTCCTGAGAACATTGTTTCTGACAGAGGATCCCAGTTTGTGTCTAGATTTTGGCGGACCTTTTGTGCTAAGTTGGGCATTGAATTGTCTTTTTCGTCGGCCTTCCATCCTCAGATGAATGGCCAAACCGAGCGAACTAATCAGACCTTGGAGACTTATTTAAGATGTTTTGTTTCTGCTGACCAGGACGACTGGGTTTATTTTTTTACCGTTGGCCGAGTTTGCCCTTAATAATCGGGCTAGTTCTGCTACTTTGGTTTCTCCTTTTTTTTTGTAATTCGGGGTTTCATACTCGTTTTTCCTCGGGTCAGGTGGAGCCTTCTGACTGTCCTGGAGTGGATGTTGTGGTGGATAGGTTGCATCAGATTTGGAATCATGTGGTGTACAATTTGAAGTTGTCACAAGAGAAGGCTCAGCTCTTTACCAACCGCCGTCGCTGTGTGGGTCCCCGACTTTGCGTTGGGGACTTGGTGTGGTTGTCTTCTCGCTTCGTTCCTATGAAGGTCTCCTTTCCTAAGTTCAAGCCTCGGTTTATCGGTCCTTATAAGATTCTGGAAGTCCTTGGCCCTGTGTCATTCCGTCTGGACCTCCCGGCATCATTTGCTATTCATAATGTGCTCCATCGCTCGTTGTTGCGGAGGTATGTGGTACCTGTGGTTCCTCCGGTTGAGCCTCCTGCCCCGGTGCTGGTTGAGGGAGAATTGGAATACGTGGTGGAGAAGATCTTGGATTCTCGTGTTTCTAGACGGAGGCTCCAGTATTTGGTCAAGTGGAAGGGCTATGGTCAGGAGGATAATTCTTGGGTTGTCGCCTCTGATGTTCATGCAGCCGATTTGGTTCGTGCCTTCCATGTGGCTCATCCTGATCGCCCTGGGGGTTTTCATGAGGGTTCGGTGACCCCTCCTTAAGGGGGGGTACTGTTGTGAACTCTGTTTTCGGGCTCCCTCTTGTGGTCACTGGTGGTATGGTGTGCCTTTTGCTTTGGGCTCCCCCTGGTGGCCTTGTTTGTTATCCTGCTGGTCTCTGGCTATCAGCTGGTTCGTTATCCTCTGGGAGGTTCCTATATAGCTCTGTTTTACTTTCACTTGTTGCCGGCTGTCGTTGTAATCAGTGCTACTCAGATTCCTTCTGACTACCTTGCTCCCAGTCCATCCAGGATAAGCTAAGTTTTGTTTGCTCATTTTTAGATCAGCAGTGTTTATCATGTTTTCTGTTCCAGCTTGCTAAAATGTAATTCCCTCGCTTGCTGGTTGCTCTAGTGGGCTGAGTTTCTCCCCACACACCGTTAGTTGGTGTGTGGGTTCTTGAAATCTCAGGATGGATATTTTGTAAGGGTTTTTTATTGATCGCATAGACCCCTGCTCTATTTTCTGCTTTCTAGTACTAGTGGGCCTCTTTTGCTGAATCTGATTTCATCCCTATGTATGTGCCTTCTTCTTACTTCACCGTTAATATTTGTTGGGGGCTTCTATATCTTTGGGGATTATTTCTCTGGAGGCAAGCGAGTTCTTTCTTTCTCTTTAGGGGTAGCTAGTTCCTCAGGCTGGCTCGAGACGTCTAAGAATTTTTTAGGCACGTTCACCGGCTACCTCTAGTTGTTTTGGATAGGTTCAGATTTGCGATCAGTCCAGTTACCATCTCCCTAGAGCTCGTCCTTAGTTTGATCACTTGCTGATCTATTTGTGATCCTCCGCCACTTGGGATCATAACAATAGGGGCAGTATTATAGTAGTTATATTCTTTTACATAGGAGCAGTATTATAGTAGTTATATCCTTGTACATAGGGGGCAGTATAATAGTAGTTATATTCTTGTACATAGGAGCAGTATTATAGTAGTTATATTCTTGTAAATAGGAGCAGTATTATAGTAGTTATATTCTTGTACATAGGGGACAGTATTATGGTAGTTATATTCTTGTACATAGGGGCAGTATTATAGAAGTTATATCCTTGTACATAGGGGCAGTATTATAGTAGTTATATTCTTGTACATAGGAGCAGTATTATACTAGTTATATCCTTGTACATAGGGGGCAGTATAATAGTAGTTAAATTCTTGTACATAGGAGCAGTATTATAGTAGTTATATTCTTGTACATAGAGTGCAGTATTATAGTAGTTATATTCTTGTACATAGGGGCAGTATTATAGTAGTTATATCCTTGTACATAGGGGGCAGTATTATAGTAGTTATATTCTTTTACATAGGAGCAGTATTATAGTAGTTATATCCTTGTACATAGGGGGCAGTATAATAGTAGTTATATTCTTGTACATAGGAGCAGTATTATAGTAGTTATATTCTTGTAAATAGGAGCAGTATTATAGTAGTTATATTCCTGTACATAGAGGGCAGTATTATAGTAGTTATATTCTTGTACACAGGAGCAGTATTATAGTTGTTATATTCTTGTACATAGTGGCAGTATTATAGTAGTTATATTCTTGTACATAGGGGGCAGTATTATAGTAGTTATAGCCTTGTACATAGGAGCAGTATTATAGTAGTTATATTCTTGTACATAGGGGGCAGTATTATAGTAGTTATATTCTTGTACATGGGAGCAGTACTATAGTAGTTATATTCTTGTACATAGGGACAGTATTATAGTAGTTATATTCTTGTACATAGGAGGCAGTATTATAGTTGTTATATTCTTGTACATAGTGGCAGTATTATAGTAGTTATATTCTTGTACATAGGGGGCAGTATTATAGTAGTTATAGCCTTGTACATAGGAGCAGTATTATAGCAGTTATATTCTGTTCCATAGATGAAATATATGCTGTCGGCCTTCTGTGATCTTACATTCCAGCTTCGTCCTCTCTGTGTAAACACGATTATACCTCTTTTTACATGGCTGTACAAATTTACTTTCATGTCATCTTGCTCTGTTACTTAATTAGAGGTTGCGTTCAACATTTTCTGGCGCCAAAAGTTTTTTTTACCAGTAAATGAGACATAAGAGGAATAAGAAAACTGCTTCTTGCAATGTTGTTCCCTAAGATCTGGATAGAGGCGCAGTCCTAATACGTTAATTGTGGATTGTAACAGTGATCGATGCAGAAAAGAATGGGGTGGGCATTACAGACGTGACGATACTTACCAGAGGAAACTAACTCAATGGCAGTGAGCGCCACTCTCCCTGTCTGCCATACTGGGTAATTCCAATTTTGCCTAGTTTCGGAATCCTCTCCTATATTTGCCCATCTGGAATTTCAAAAATCTTGGTTTATTGGTGACATTGTATGAGGACAGCGGTGATCGGCTAGTTAGGCCTGGTCACGTGCAGACTTGCGGTCTGGGCGGGTCCTTTTACAGTCTGTCTATATTGTGGTCTGTGTTCTTGGACACTCGGGCTTCATTCCCACATCTGGATCCAACCTGTAAATCTGAACCCAATCTGCACTTGGCTCGGGAGCACGGACGCATTCCATACTGTGCACTGTTTAGGCTTTAATCGCATGAAATTAAAGAATTTTTTACTTTTTTCTTTTATGCCAAAACGATTGTTTGTGGTAGGAAAAGAGCACAAAGCAATAATTACAACCAGATTGATTCATTTCGGAACCTCAAGGAAGTGTGGCGTTATGGCAGGGCTGATTACTTACCCAGACCATAGCTATACATGCATATAAGATGTATCTGTCATCTCCTCTGGCCTTTAAATCTCCATGTGCTCCAGTAAGGGGCCCAGTTTCCCCTTCACTCTCTACCTTAACATCTTGGTCATCTCCTCTGCCCTGTAAATTGCCATGTGCTCCAGTAAGGTGCCCAGTTTCCTCTTCACTCTCTACCTGAACAGCTTGGTCATCTCCTCTGCCCTTTAAATCTCCATGTGCTCCATTAAGGGGCCCAGTTTCCCCTTCACTCTCTCTACCTTAACATCTTGGTCATCTCCTCTGCCCTTTAAATTGCCATGTGCTCCAGTAAGGTGCCCAGTGTCCTCTTCACTCTCTACCTGAACATCTTGATCATCTCCTCTGCCCTGTAAATTGCCATGTGCTCCAGTAAGGGGCCCAGTTTCCTCTTCACTCTCTACCTGAACTTCTTGATGATCTCCTCTGCCCTTTAAATCTCCATGTGCTCCAGTAAGGTGCCCAGTTTCCCCTTCACTCTCTACCTTAACATCTTGATCATCTCCTCTGCCCTGTAAATTGCCATGTGCTCCAGTAAGGGGCCCAGTTTCCTCTTCACTCTCTACCTGAACATCTTGGTCATCTCCTCTGCCCTTTAAATCTCCATGTGCTCCAGTAAGGGGCCCAGTTTCCTCTTCACTCTCTACCTTAACATCTTGTTCATCTCCTCTGCCCTTTAAATTGCCATGTGCTCCAGTAAGGTGCCCAGTGTCCTCTTCATTCTCTACCTGAACATCTTGGTCATCTCCTCTGCCCTTTAAATCTCCATGTGCTCCAGTAAGGGGCCCAGTTTCCTCTTCACTCTCTACCTGAACATCTTGGTCATCTCCTCTGCCCTTTAAATCTCCATGTGCTCCATTAAGGTGCCCAGTGTCCTCTTCACTCTCTACCTGAACATCTTGATCATCTCCTCTGCCCTGTAAATTGCCATGTGCTCCAGTAAGGGGCCCAGTTTCCTCTTCACTCTCTACCTGAACTTCTTGATGATCTCCTCTGCCCTTTAAATCTCCATGTGCTCCAGTAAGGTGCCCAGTTTCCCCTTCACTCTCTACCTTAACATCTTGATCATCTCCTCTGCCCTGTAAATTGCCATGTGCTCCAGTAAGGGGCCCAGTTTCCTCTTCACTCTCTACCTGAACATCTTGGTCATCTCCTCTGCCCTTTAAATCTCCATGTGCTCCAGTAAGGGGCCCAGTTTCCTCTTCACTCTCTACCTTAACATCTTGTTCATCTCCTCTGCCCTTTAAATTGCCATGTGCTCCAGTAAGGTGCCCAGTGTCCTCTTCACTCTCTACCTGAACAGCTTGGTCATCTCCTCTGCCGTTTAAATCTCCATGTGCTCCAGTAAGGGGCCCAGTTTCCCCTTCACTCTCTACCTTAACATCTTGATCATCTCCTCTGCCCTGTAAATTGCCATGTGCTCCAGTAAGGGGCCCAGTTTCCTCTTCACTCTCTACCTGAACATCTTGGTCATCTCCTCTGCCCTTTAAATCTCCATGTGCTCCATTAAGGGGCCCAGTTTCCTCTTCACTCTCTACCTTAACATCTTGTTCATCTCCTCTGCCCTTTAAATTGCCATGTGCTCCAGTAAGGTGCCCAGTGTCCTCTTCACTCTCTACCTGAACAGCTTGGTCATCTCCTCTGCTGTTTAAATCTCCATGTGCTCCAGTAAGGGGCCCAGTGTCCTCTTCACTCTCTACCTGAACAGCTTGGTCATCTCCTCTGCTGTTTAAATCTCCATGTGCTCCAGTAAGGGGCCCAGTGTCCTCTTCACTCTCTACCTGAACAGCTTGGTCATCTCCTCTGCTGTTTAAATTTCCATGTGCTCCAGTAAGGGGCCCAGTTTCCTCTTCACTCTCTACCTGAACATCTTGGTCATCTCCTCTGCCCTTTAAATCTCCATGTGCTCCATTAAGGGGCCCAGTTTCCTCTTCACTCTCTACCTTAACATCTTGTTCATCTCCTCTGCCCTTTAAATTGCCATGTGCTCCAGTAAGGTGCCCAGTGTCCTCTTCACTCTCTACCTGAACAGCTTGATCATCTCCTCTGCCCTGTAAATCTCCATGTGCTCCAGTAAGGTGCCCAGTGTCCTCTTCACTCTCTACCTGAACATCTTGATGATCTCCTCTGCCCTGTAAATCTCCATGTGCTCCAGTAAGGGGCCCAGTTTCCCCTTCACTCTCTACCTTAACATCTTGATCATCTCCTCTGCCCTGTAAATCTCCATGTGCACCAGTAAGGGGCCCAGTTTCCCCTTCACTCTCTACCTTAACATGTGTGATCAATGACATAGCAAGTCAATAGGCACTCATTTGAAGCCCCTTTAATAAGGATTGATCTAACCTGTATGGGGACAAATGATGTTGAAAGGGTGTTCCCATCTCCAAGATCCTATCCCAATATGTAGTAGGTGTAATAATAATATTAGCAAATACCTCCAATTACAAATGAAGCATGGTTCTTCTGATTACCCCATGTGCAGGGCGTTACAGTAGCTTAGGCTCCGACCACTAAGTCCTAAGCTACTGCAATGCCCTGCACATGGGGCAAGTGACATGGTGAATCAGTACAACTATACTACACTTCTAATTGGAGGTATTTGCTAAAACATGTATTATTCTTACACCTACTACATATTGGGATAGGATCTTGAAGATGGCAATACCCATTTAATGCAATGATTCATCTTAACAGAGTGGAAGAAAACTTACAGGAGATCGCCAGGGATTGGGCAAGGAGTGGACAATCATAAGATTAGGATACGGTATTGTTATTTGCGACTGCATCAGACTCAGAGATAATGTCTGTAAAGCGCTGTGGAATATGTTAGCGCTATATAAAAATAAAGATTATTATTATTATTATTATTATTAGAGGCCAAGAGATCGGATTATTATAAAAGGGAAAAGTCTTGTCATCCAGATAAGTCATTGTATGGTCTCCGGTAACCAAAACGCGTTGGAATAGAGTTGTACAAACAGTCAATGTGTGACGCTGCCCGTAGCGACCAATCAGATTGTGATGCAAACAGTACAAGGAACGTGCGTTCTAATCCTCTGCACATGGCAGCTATTGTCAGGGCCGACCCCTGACCTCGTACCTGACTGTCTGTACACTGATCAATAACGGTAAACATGGGCTGACGATGCAGCAACTGCTGACTACACAACAGAAAGTCATGATACTACGAGACATGGCATGTAGGACTAGATACACAGCTCAGCAGACGGTATCACACAGGATAGGATTAGATACACAGCTCAGCAGGCAGTATCACACAGGATAGGATTAGATACACGGCTCAGCAGACAGTATCACACAGGATAGGATTAGATACATGGCTCAGCACACAGTATCACACATGATAGGATTAGATACACGGCTCAGCAGACAGTATCACACAGGATAGAATTAGATACACGGCTCAGCAGACAGTATCACACAGGATAGGATTAGATACACGGCTCAGCAGTCAGTATCACACAGGATAGGATTAGATACACGGCTCAGCAGACAGTATCACACAGGATAGGATTAGCTACACGGCTCAGCAGACAGTATCACACAGGAGAGGATTAGATACACAGCTCAGCAGACAGTATCACACAGGATAGGATTAGATACACTGCTCAGCAGACAGTATCACACAGGATAGGATTAGATACACGGCTCAGCAGTATCACACAGGATAGGATTAGATACACGGCTCAGCAGACAGTATCACACAGGATAGGATTAGATACACGGCTCAGCAGACAGTATCACACAGGAGAGGATTAGATACACAGCTCAGCAGACAGTATCACACAGGATAGGCTTAGATACAGCAGCTCAGCAGTCAGTATCACACAGGATAGGATTAGATACACAGCTCAGCAATCAGTATCACACATGATAAAATTAGATTCACATCTCAGCAGACAGTATCACACAGGATAGGATTAGATACACAGCTCAGCAGACAGTATCACACAGGATAGAATTAGATACACAGCTCAGCAGACAGTATCACACAGGATAGGATTAGATACACAGCTCAGCAGACAGTGTCACACAGGATAGAATTAGATACACAGCTCAGCAGACAGTATCACACAGGACAGGATTAGATACACAGCTCAGCAGTCAGTATCACACAGGATAGGATTAGATACACAGCTCAACAGACAGTATCACACAGGATAGGATTAGATACACAGCTCAGCAGACAGTATCACACAGGATAGGATTAGATACATTGCTCAGCAGACAGTATCACATAGGATAGGATTAGATACACAGCTCAGCAGTCAGTATCACACAGGATAGGATTAGATACACAGCTCAGCAGACAGTATCACACAGGATAGGATTAGATACACGGCTCAGCAGTCAGTATCACACAGGATAGGATTAGATACACAGCTCAGCAGTCAGTATGACACAGAGTATGACAAGATAGGATTAGATACACAGCTCAGCAGTCAGTATCACACAGGATAGGATTAGATACACAGCTCAGCAGACAGTATCACACAGGATAGGATTAGATAAACGGCTCAGCAGACAGTATCACTCACAGGATTAGATACACGGCTCAGCAGACAGTGTCACACAGGATAGAATTAGATACACAGCTCAGCAGACAGTATCACACAGGATAGGATTAGATACACAGCTCAGCAGTCAGTATCACACAGGATAGGATTAGATACACGGCTCAGCAGACAGTATCACAAAGGATAGGATTAGATACACGGCTCAGCAGACAGTATCACGCACAGGATTAGATACACGGCTCAGCAGACAGTGTCACACAGGATAGAATTAGATACACAGCTCAGCAGACAGTATCACACAGGATAGGATTAGATACACAGCTCAGCAGAACGTATCACACAGGATAGGATTAGATACACAGCTCAGCAGACAGTATCACACAGGATAGGATTAGATACACAGCTCAGCAGACAGTATCACACAGGATAGGCTTAGATACAGCAGCTCAGCAGTCAGTATCACACAGGATAGGATTAGATACACAGCTCAGCAATCAGTATCACACAGGATAGGATTAGATACACAGTTCAGGTGACAGTATCACACAGGATAGTATTAGATACACGGCTCAGCAGGCCGTATCACACAGGATAGGCTTAGATACAGCAGCTCAACAGACAGTATCACACAGGATAGGATTAGATACAGCAGCTCAGCAGTCAGTATCACACAGGATAGGATTAGATACACAGTTCAGGTGACAGTATCACACAGGATAGGATTAGATACACAGCTCAGCAGACCGTATCACACAGGATAGGCTTAGATACAGCAGCTCAACAGACAGTATCACAGAGGATAGGATTAGATACACAGCTCAGCAGACAGCATCACACATGATAAAATTAGATTCACAGCTCAGGTGGCAGTATCACACAGGATAGGATTAGATACACAGCTCAGCAGACCGTATCACACAGGATAGGATTAGATACACAGCTCAGCAGACAGTATCACACAGGATAGGCTTAGATACAGCAGTTCAGCAGTCAGTATCACACAGGATAGGATTAGATACACAGCTCAGCAGACAGTATCACACAGAATAGGCTTAGATACAGCAGCTCAGCAGACCGTATCACACAGGATAGGATTAGATACACAGCTCAGCAGACAGTATCACACAGGATAGGCTTAGATACAGCAGCTCAACAGACAGTGTCACACAGGATAGGATTAGATACACAGCTCAGCAGACAGCATCACACATGATAAAATTAGATTCACAGCTCAGGTGGCAGTATCACACAGGATAGGATTAGATACACAGCTCAGCAGACCGTATCACACAGGATAGGATTAGATACACAGCTCAGCAGACAGTATCACACAGGATAGGATTAGATACACAGCTCAGCAGACAGTATCACATAGAATAGGCTTAGATACAGCAGCTCAGCAGTCAGTATCACACAGGATAGGATTAGATACACAGCTCAGCAGACAGTATCACACAGGATAGGCTTAGATACAGCAGCTCAGCAGTCAGTATCACACAGGATAGGATTAGATACACAGCTCAGCAGACAGTATCACACAGGATAGGCTTAGATACAGCAGCTCAGCAGTCAGTATCACACAGGATAGGATTAGATACACAGCTCAGCAGACCGTATCACACAGGATAGGATTAGATACACAGCTCAGCAGACAGTATAACACAGGATAGGCTTAGATACAGCAGCTCAGCAGTCAGTATCACACAGGATAGGATTAGATACACAGCTCAGCAGACAGTATCACACATGATAGAATTAGATATTTTACTTCATCATGTAGACATGCATGACTTGTGACTGTATCTAAGCTTAATTGGTGTTGATGTCCTTGAGGCCTCGGGCAGAGGAGAGGAGACTTGTGGAATGTGACTTGTCACATCTGTGTCCAGGGATAACCACTAATTGTCTAATAATTGTCACCTCCAAACCAGAGCAAGCGCGTGTCATATATCATAAAAACTGAGGCTGAGGAAAAGGCGGGAATGAAACCATAGCAAGCAATTAGTTCCCTCCACCATTTAATGAAAGCAGAGATTTCATTGGTCGCTATAATCCTATATGGAAGGAACTCTGCAGGAGGTCGTTCCAAACATCTTGGAGAACCCACCACAGATCTTCTGTATATGGCACTTCTGTCTCTTCATGTGATCCCAGACAGACCGTTTGATGCTGAGATCAGGACTCTGTGGGGTTGTATCATCTCTTCTTGTTCTTCGTTGCGCTGAAATCAGTCGCCTCCCAGATGATATTACACGATGGATAAGTATCTGCCTTAGGCCGGAGACACACTGGTGCGAGAGACGGCCGAGTCTCGCTGGTTAAAAGCAAGCTGTGGCACCTGCACTCCGGAGCGGAGCGTGCGGCTCCATAGCAATACATGGAGCTGCACGCTCAGCTCCGGAGTGCAGGTGCCACAGCTTGCTTTTAACCAGCGAGACTCGGCCGTCTCTCGCACCAGTGTGTCTCCGGCCTTACAAGGATCCTCCACCATGCTTCCTGCAGACTCTCATTATTATGCCACCTTCCAGTCCTTCGGAGTATAATCTACCTTCTGCTACAGCCAAACATTTGACATTTTGACTCCTCAGTCCAGAGCACCTGCTGCCATTTTCCTGCACCCCCGTTCATACCCGTGTTATCATGCATAGCTGACTTGGCCTTGTTTCAATGTAGAAGGTATGGCTTTTTAATAGCAATGCTTCTATCAAGACCACTTTTGGCCATACTTCTCTGAACAGTAGATTGGTGTAGTTGGATCCCACTGGTGGTTGCCAGTTCTGAGCTGATGGCACTGCCGGACATCTTCCTATTTCAAAGGGAAGTTAACATGATGTGTACTTCATCTACTGCACTATGTTTCTTTGACCAATCAGTGCATCTATGGTCCTCAACGTTGTCCACTTCTGGATGCTTCTTGAAAAGAGCTTTAAAGGGAACCTGTCAGCAGGATTGTGCACAGTAACTACAGACAGTGTCAGGTCGGCGCCGTTATACTGATTACAATGATACCTGGTGATGAAATCTGTCTTGTGGTTGTTGTGTAATCTTTATTTTCAGTTTTGAGTTAATGATCTGCTCGTGCCCCGGGGCGGCCTGTGGGGGGTCTTCTTGCTCTGATTAGGTATTCATAATGCAGACTGCTGACAGGTCACTGATCCCTCACTGACCTGCCCCCTAGTTTACATAATGAATATTATATATACAAATTAAAAAAAAACACTTCTGCATGCAGGCACCAGCTGTGGCCCCTGCACTGCATGTGTACTGTGTTTATAATTAATATTGTTAAGGTTATCCTGATATTAAAAAAAATTCATTTGAAAATGGCGCCGACGCGCCTGCACAGTAGGAGCTATCTATGTTTATAGAGGTGATCTGATAGCTGCTATTGCGCAGGCGCTGCCATCTTGGAGGTGGACATTTTTTTTTCCTCTAGCAAGATGGTGCCACCTACGCAATAGCAGCTATTGGATCGCCTCTATAAACACCAATAGCTGCTACTGCGCAGGTGCAGCGGGTGCCATTTTCAATTGGATTTTTTTTTTTTTAAATATCAGGATAACCTCAACCACATTAATTATAAACACAGTACACATGTGACTATGCCACGGCTGGTGCCTGCATGCAGAAGCGTTTTTTTTCAATATGTACATATAATATTCATTACGTAAACTAGGGGGCAGGTGCCTGTCAGAAGCCATACACATAAATACCTAATCAGAGCACCACATGCAGACCCCCAGAGGCCGCCCCGGGGCACGAGCAGATCATTAACTCAAAGCTGAAAATAAACATTAAAAAACAACCACAAGACAGATTTCATCACCGGGTATCATTGTAATCAGTATAACGGCGCCGACCTGACACTGCCTGTAGTTACTGTGCACAATCCTGCTGACAGGTTCCCTTTAAGCCTCCAACACAACTGTTTCTATTTCAGTGAATGAAAATGAAGATCATGATCACCTTATGGCATTATTGGTTACTCATACACCCGACTACAATCCTACAAAGTGCCTGACTGTACAAGGTATACCAGCTGCCCGGATGGTGATGTTCTTTGGAGTGATAAGACATTTGAGTGTGGGCGGTAGATGGGCGAAGACGTCACTTATAGAGAACAGATGTCAGATTATTACCACTTATAGGATTGTTCCTGGTCTATAAACTTCAGGATTATGCACCTCCACCATAAATCATTGAGGAGGAAATTATAATGAAAATAACACCCAACAACAATGGAAAAAGAAAAAAACTTTGTAGAAAAAAATCCAGCTCCCCGCAGTAGAATCCAATGGCCGTACACGGAAAGAAGTCCGTGTTAGCAGCAAATGAGCTGTATCAAAGAAGGAAAGGTATCCAGCAACAAATCCATCGGAGAATAATTATTTAAAACAAAAATCTTTAATGTATAAGGCCGGTTTCCTCACGTACCGGAGACACTGACACACGTAGACCCATAAAAATCAATGCATCTGTGCAGATGTCATTGATTTTTTGTGGACCGTGTCTCCGTGTGCCAAACACGGAGACATGTCAGTGTTCGTGGGAGCGCACGTATTACACGGACCCATTAAAGTCAATGGGTCCGTGTAAAACACGGACCACACACGGACCTTCTCCGTGTGCAGTCCGTGTGGTGTGCAGGAGACAGCGCTACAGTAAGCGCTGTCCCCCCCACATGGTGCTGAAGCCGCCATTCATATATTCTCTGCAGCAGCGCTTGCTGCATAGAAGATATGAATAATAGTGTTTAAAAGAAAGATCTATGTGTCCGCCGCCCCCCCGCTGTTCTGAAAATACTCACCCGCTTCCCTCGCAGTGTTCTGTGCTGGCCGCCCCTTCTACTGCATGCGGTCACGTGGGGCCGCCGATTAGAGTCATGAATAGGTGGCTCCACCTCCCATAGGGGTGGAGCCGCCTATTCATGACTGTAAATGAGCGGCCCCACGTGACCGCATACAGTAGAAGGCGCGGTCAGACCAGGAAGCATCGACAGCCAACGAGGGAAGCGGGTGAGTATTTTCAGAACAGCGGGGGGGGGGGGGGGGGGGGGGCACAGGGGGTGGGGGGGCGGCGGACACATAGATCTTTCTTTTAAACGCTATTATTCATATCTTCTATGCAGCAAACGCTGCTGCACAGAAGATATGAATCGCGGCTTCAGCATGATGCAGTGTACCACACGCGTGGGTATCACACGCTCCGTGTGGTACCCACTCGGCACACGGGCGGCACCGGAATTATCTGGATGTGTGGGACAGCCCTAACATGGTTAAAATTATGGTATAAAACCATTATTTTAGAAAAAGGCAAGTAACGCGGAAACTCTTGGCCTTACGCGTTTCAAACCGACTGGTTCTTAATCATGGTTCAGTGTGATTACGTCAGGCCATGAGTTTCCCGGGTTACTTGCCTTTTTCTAAACTAATTGTTTTATACCATAATTTTAACCATTTCATACTTTAAAGATTTTTGTTTTAGATAATTATTCACTGATGGATGTCTGTGGGCGCATCAAAACGACGCATCCGCATGTCCTGCGTACTCAATGTTTAAGATAGGTACGCAGGACGCATGCAGAAGTAGGCGGAGCTAAATGGAAGAAGTGCTGGAGTGGGCGGAGCTTCAGGGAGGAAGTACGCAGCCATCCTCAAAGCCAAGATACGCAAGTGTGAGAGTAGCCTAATAAAGATACTGATAATTACACCCAATATACAGGACAGGAGAAGTGGTACTGTGCAGTGTATATATACAGAATAATACAGATACTGAGAATTACACCCAGTATACAGGACAGGAGAAGTGGTACTGTGCAGTGTGTATATACAGAATAATACAGATACTGAGAATTACACCCAGTATACAGGACAGGAGAAGTGGTACTGTGCAGTGTATATATACAGAATAATACAGATACTGAGAATTACACCCAGTATACAGGACAGGAGAAGTGGTACTGTGCAGTGTATATATACAGAATAATACAGATACTGAGAATTACACCCAGTACACAGGACAGGAGAAGTGGTACTGTGCAGTGTATATATACAGAATAATACAGATACTGAGAATTATACCCAGTATACAGGACAGGAGAAGTGGTACTGTGCAGTGTATATACAGAATAATACAGATACTGAGAATTACACTCAGTATACAGGACAGGAGAAGTGGTACTGTGCAGTGTATATATACAGAATAATACATATACTGAGAATTACACCCAGTATACAGGACAGGAGAAGTGGTACTGTGCAGTGTATATATACAGAATAATACAGATACTGAGAATTACACCCAGTATACAGGACAGGAGAAGTGGTACTGTGCAGTGTATATATACAGAATAATACAGATACTGAGAATTACACTCAGTATACAGGACAGGAGAAGTGGTACTGTGCAGTGTATATATACAGAATAATACAGATACTGAGAATTAAACCCAATATACGGGACAGGAGAAGTGGTACTGTGCAGTGTATATATACAGAACAATACAGATACTGAGAATTACACTCAGTATACAGGACAGGAGAAGTGGTACTGTGCAGTGTATATATACAGAATAATACAGATACTGAGAATTACACCCAATATACAGGACAGGAGAAGTGGTACTGTGCAGTGTATATATACAGAATAATACAGACACTGAGAATTACACCCAGTATACAGGACAGGAGAAGTGGTACTGTGCAGTGTATATATACAGAATAATACAGATACTGAGAATTACACCCAGTATACAGGACAAGAGAAGTGGTACTGTGCAGTGTATATATACAGAATAATACAGATACTGAGAATTACATCCAGTATACAGGACAGGAGAAGTGGTACTGTGCAGTGTATATATACAGAATAATACAGGTACTGAGGATTACACCCAGTATACAGGACAGGAGAAGAGGTACTGTGCAGTGTATATATACAGAATAATACAGGTACTGAAAATTACACCCAGTATACAGGACAGGAGAAGTGGTACTGTGCAGTGTATATATACAGAATAATACAGATACTGAGAATTACACCCAGTATACAGGACAGGAGAAGTGGTACTGTGCAGTGTATATATACAGAATAATACAGGTACTGAGAATTACACCCAGTATACAGGACAGGAGAAGTGGTACTGTGCAGTGTATATATACAGAATAATACAGATACTGAGGATTACACCCAGTATACAGGACAGGAGAAGAGGTACTGTGCAGTGTGTATATACAGAATAATACAGATACTGAGAATTACACCCAGTATACAGGACAGGAGAAGTGGTACTGAGCAGTGTATATATACAGAATAATACGGATACTGAGGATTACACCCAGTATACAGGACAGGAGAAGAGGTACTGTGCAGTGTATATATACAGAATAATACAGATACTGAGAATTACACCCAGTATACAGGACAGGAGAAGTGGTACTGTGCAGTGTATATACAGAATAATACAGATACTGAGAATTACACCCAGTATACAGGACAAGTGGTACAGTGCAGTGTATATATACAGAATAATACAGTAACTGAGAATTACACCCAGTATACAGGACAGGAGAAGTGGTACTGTGCAGTGTATATACAGAATAATACAGATACTGAGGATTACACCCAGTATACAGGACAGGAGAAGTGGTACTGTGCAGTGTATATATACAGAATAATACAGATACTGAGGATTACACCCAGTATACAGGACAGAGGAAGTGGTACTGTGCAGTGTATATATACAGAATAATACATATACTGAGAATTACACCCAGTATACAGGACAGGAGAAGAGGTACTGTGCAGTGTATATATACAGAATAATACAGATACTGAGAGTTACACCCAGTATACAGGGCAGGAGAAGTGGTACTGTGCAGTGTATATATACAGAATAATACAGATACTGAGAATTACACCCAGTATACAGGACAGGAGAAGTGGTACTGTGCAGTGTATATATACAGAATAATACAGATACTGAGAATTACACCCAGTATACAGGACAGGAGAAGTGGTACTGTGCAGTGTATATATAGAATAATACAGATACTGAGAATTACACCCAGTATACAGGACAGGAGAAGTGGTACTGTGCAGTGTATACATACAGAATAATACAGATACTGAGAATTACACCCAGTACACAGGACAGGAGAAGTGGTACTGTGCTGTGTATATATACAGAATAATACAGGTACTGAGAATTACACCCAGTATACAGGACAGGAGAAGTGGTACTGTGCAGTGTATATATACAGAATAATACAGGTACTGAGAATTACACCCAGTACCAGGACAGGAGAAGTGGTACTGTGCAGTGTATATACAGAATAATACAGATACTGAGAATTACACCCAGTATACAGGACATGAGAAGTGGTACTGTGCAGTGTATATATACAGAATAATACAGATACTGAGAATTACATCCAGTATACAGGACAGGAGAAGTGGTACTGTGCAGTGTATATATACAGAATAATACAGGTACTGAGGATTACACCCAGTATACAGGACAGGAGAAGAGGTACTGTGCAGTGTATATATACAGAATAATACAGGTACTGAAAATTACACCCAGTATACAGGACAGGAGAAGTGGTACTGTGCAGTGTATATATACAGAATAATACAGGTACTGAGAATTACACCCAGTATACAGGACAGGAGAAGTGGTACTGTGCAGTGTATATATACAGAATAATACAGATACTGAGGATTACACCCAGTATACAGGACAGGAGAAGAGGTACTGTGCAGTGTATATATACAGAATAATACGGATACTGAGGATTACACCCAGTATACAGGACAGGAGAAGAGGTACTGTGCAGTGTATATATACAGAATAATACAGATACTGAGAATTACACCCAGTATACAGGACAGGAGAAGTGGTACTGTGCAGTGTATATATACAGAATAATACAGATACTGAGAATTACACCCAATACAGGACAGGAGAAGTGGTACTGTTCAGTGTGTATATACAGAATAATACAGATACTAAGAATTACACCCAGTATACAGGACAGGAGAAGTGCTACTGTGCAGTGTATATATACAGAATAATACATATACTGAGAATTACACCCAGTATACAGGACAGGAGAAGAGGTACTGTGCAGTGTATATATACAGAATAATACAGATACTGAGAGTTACACCCAGTATACAGGGCAGGAGAAGTGGTACTGTGCAGTGTATATATACAGAATAATACAGATACTGAGAATTACACCCAGTATACAGGACAGGAGAAGTGGTACTGTGCAGTGTATATATACAGAATAATACAGATACTGAGAATTACACCCAATACAGGACAGGAGAAGTGGTACTGTTCAGTGTGTATATACAGAATAATACAGATACTAAGAATTACACCCAGTATACAGGACAGGAGAAGTGCTACTGTGCAGTGTATATATACAGAATAATACATATACTGAGAATTACACCCAGTATACAGGACAGGAGAAGAGGTACTGTGCAGTGTATATATACAGAATAATACAGATACTGAGAGTTACACCCAGTATACAGGGCAGGAGAAGTGGTACTGTGCAGTGTATATATACAGAATAATACAGATACTGAGAATTACACCCAGTATACAGGACAGGAGAAGTGGTACTGTGCAGTGTATATATACAGAATAATACAGATACTGAGAATTACACCCAGTATACAGGACAGGAGAAGTGGTACTGTGCAGTGTATATATAGAATAATACAGATACTGAGAATTACACCCAGTATACAGGACAGGAGAAGTGGTACTGTGCAGTGTATACATACAGAATAATACAGATACTGAGAATTACACCCAGTATACAGGACAGGAGAAGTGGTACTGTGCAGTGTATATATACAGAATAATACAGATACTGAGAATTACACCCAGTACACAGGACAGGAGAAGTGGTACTGTGCTGTGTATATACAGTTAGGTCCATATATATTTGGACAGAGACAACATTTTTCTAGTTTTGGTTATAGACAATACCACAATTAATTTTAAACAAAACAATTCAGATGCAGTTGAAGTTCAGACTTTCAGCTTTCATTTGAGGGTATCCACATTAAAATTGGATGAAGGGTTTAGGAGTTTCAGCTCCTTAACATGTGCCACCCTGTTTTTAAAAGGACCAAAAGTAATTGGACAGATTCAATAATTTTAAATAAAATGTTCATTTTTAGTACTTGGTTGAAAACCCTTGGCTGGCAATGACTGCCTGAAGTCTTGAACTCATGGACATCACCAGACGCTGTGTTTCCTCCTTTTTGATGCTCTGCCAGGCCTTCACTGCGGTGGTTTTCAGTTGCTGTTTGTTTGTGGGCCTTTCTGTCTGAAGTTTAGTCTTTAACAAGTGAAATGCATGCTCAATTGGGTTGAGATCAGGTGACTGACTTGGCCATTCAAGAATATTCCACTTCTTTGATTTAATTAACTCCTGGGTTGCTTTGGCTTCATGTTTTGGGTCATTGTCCATCTGTAGTATGAAACGACGACCAATCAGTTTTGCTGCATTTGGATGGATCTGAGCACACAGTATGGCTCTGAATACCTCAGAATTCATTCGGCTGCTTCAGTCCTGTGTGACATCATCAATAAACACTAGTGACCCAGTGCCACTGGCAGCCATGCATGCCCAAGCCATCACACTGCCTCCGCCGTGTTTTACAGATGATGTGGTATGCTTTGGATCATGAGCTGTACCACGCCTTCGCCATACATTTCTGTTTCCATCATTCTGGTAGAGGTTGATCTTGGTTTCATCTGTCCAAAGAATGTTCTTCCAGAACTGTGCTGGCTTTTTTAGATGTTTTTTTTAGCAAAGTCCAGTCTAGCCTTTTTATTCATGATGCTTATGAGTGGCTTGCACCGTGCAGTGAACCCTCTGTATTTCCTTTCATGCAGTCTTCTCTTTATGGTAGATTTGGATATTGATGTGCCTACCTCCTGGAGAGTGTTGGTCACTTGGTTGGCTGTTGTGAAGGGGTTTCTCTTCACCATGGAGATTATTCTGCGATCATCCACCACTGTTGTCTTCCGTGGACGCCCAGGTCTTTTCGCATTGATGAGATCACCAGTGCTTTCTTTCTTTCTCAGGATGTACCAAACTGTAGATTTTGCCACTCCTAATATTGTAGCAATTTCTCGGCTTGTTTTTTTCTGTTTTCGCAGCTTAAGGCTATGTTCACACGTTCAGGATTTCCATCCTTTTTTTTTCCTGACTGAAACTGCAGGTCTCTGCAGAAAACGCAGGTGCGTTTTTTGGTGCGTTTTTGGTGCGTTTTTGGGTGCGTTTTTTAGTGCGTTTTTTGATGCAGTTTTGTCTGCAGATTGTCTGTGTTTGACAGAAATAAAGTTTACTGCAGTGGGGGGAAAAAAAAAAAAAAATGATGTCATTTCCTTGTCCAACCCTTTTCTTCTTCCATCCTCCATTTTGGGACTAAACACCAAAATGAGTGGACGTGTTTTGAATGACAGCGCTCCGCGTTTTGCGCCGCATGCGTCACTGCAGCGCACGCATCCGGGCGCAGAGGACGCAGCAAGTTGCATTTTAGCTGCGTCCAAAATCAATCAAAAAAAGGACGCATGCGGCGCAAAACGCAGCGTTGTGCATGCGTTTTGCTGCGTTTTACTTTGCGTTGTGTGTTGCGGCGCCGACGCTGCGGCGCACAACGCAAATGTGAACATAGCCTAAGTGCCACGTATTTCAGTGCCACGTGTTTCAGTGCCACGTATTTAAGTGCCACGTATTTCAGTGCCACGTGCCACGTATTTAAGTGCCACGTGCCACGTATTTCAGTGCCACGTATTTAAGTGCCACGTGCCACGTATTTCAGTGCCACGTGCCACGTATTTAAGTGCCACGTATTTCAGTGCCACATATTTCAGTGCCACGTGCCACGTATTTCAGTGCCACGTGCCACGTATTTAAGTGCCACGTATTTAAGTGCCACGTGCCACGTATTTAAGTGCCACGTGCCACGTATTTAAGTGCCACGTGCCACGTATTTCAGTGCCACGTGCCACGTATTTCAGTGCCACGTGCCACGTATTTCAGTGCCACGTATTTCAGTGCCACGTGCCACGTATTTAAGTGCCACGTATTTCAGTGCCACGTATTTCAGTGCCACGTGCCACGTATTTCAGTGCCACGTGCCACGTATTTAAGTGCCACGTGCCACGTATTTCAGTGCCACGTGCCACGTATTTCAGTGCCACGTGCCACGTATTTAAGTGCCACGTGCCACGTATTTCAGTGCCACGTATTTCAGTGCCACGTGCCACGTATCAGTGCCACGTGCCACGTATTTCAGTGCCACGTATTTAAGTGCCACGTATTTAAGTGCCACGTGCCACGTATTTAAGTGCCACGTGCCACGTATTTCAGTGCCACGTATCACGTATTTAAGTGCCACGTGCCACGTATTTCAGTGCCACGTATCACGTATTTAAGTGCCACGTGCCACGTATTTAAGTGCCACGTGCCACGTATTTAAGTGACACGTATCACGTATTTAAGTGACACGTGTCACGTATTTAAGTATCCACGTATCCCACGAAGATTTTTCATGGAGAACAGACACATCCAGAGATATGTCTGCTCTCCACGGCTGCAGCAACACACTGACAGGAGCCATAGTTCCTGTCGGTGTGTCACTGCGCATGCGCGAGCGAGTTTACCGGCGGTCATTGACCCCGGCACTCTCGCTTAACGGCAGTGCTGCGTGGGAAAGTTCAACGCAGCTGTACTGCTGTTAACCGAGACGCCGGAGCCATTGAACTCCGGGACAGTACGCGATACACTGCTAGGAGCTTCGCTCCTGGCAGTGTATCGCCGGAGAGCAGGGGATCGGCGTGGGACACTCGTTTTATGGATTCTGCGGACAGGGAGTATGGATTTGGTTTATTATTTTTGGATTTTTTCCTGGAGGATCGAGGGCTTCGCCTACCAGTGTGCTGTTGGTGAGTATATACTCTGTGTTATGTGTTGTATGTACTGTACTGTGTGTCATGTATGTGTATTGTGTGTAGGTGTTTGGTGTAAACTTTACTATTGTGCTAAGTCGCCGGACACAGGGACAACTCTCCCATCCTAATACCGGATGGGAGTAGTAGTCCCATACGGCGACTTAGCACAATGGTGGCACTAGCGTCGCATGGGGACACGCGCACACACAGACACACATACATACATACACACACACACACACACACACACACATACCAAATCAATCAAACGGCCGACACGATCCCCATGCGACGCTATGCCTCCATGTCTCTCCGCCCACGCACTTCCGGCCCCGCACTTCCGCCGGCTTCCCCGCACTTCCTGCAGCAGCGGTTCTGCACATCAAACCGCAGTAAAACACGCAGATATATTTTTGATCTGCGTGTTTTACTGCGATTTTGACCTCACAATGGAGGTCTATGGGTGCAGAACCGCTGCGGTTCAGGAAGAAGAATTGACATGCTCCTTCTTTTTTCCGGGAGCTATTCAGCACGGCTTTTTTTTAAAATTTCCGGACCATGTGCACAGTGTGTCCTGTTTTCCATAGGGTACAGTGTACTGTACCCTGCATGGAAAACAGCTGCGGAACCGCAGCGGCAAAACCGCCGCGGTTCCGCGGTAAAAAACGCACTGTGTGAACATGGCCTAAGGATGGCTTGTTTCACTTGCATGGAGAGCTCCTTTGACCGCATGTTTACTTCACAGCAAAACCTTCCAAATGCAAGCACCACACCTCAAATCAACTCCAGGCCTTTTATCTGCTTAATTGAGAATGACATAACGAAGGGATTGCCCACACCTGTTCATGAAATAGCCTTGGAGTCAATTGTCCAATTACTTTTGGTCCCTTTAAAAACAGGGTCGCACATGTTAAGGAGCTGAAACTCCTAAACCCTTCATCCAATTTTATTGTGGATACCCTCAAATGAAAGCTGAAAGTCTGAACTTCAACTGCATCTGAATTGTTTTATTTAAAATTCATTGTGGTAATGTCTATAACCAAAATTAGAAAAATGTTGTCTCTGTCCAAATATATATGGACCTAACTGTATACAGAATAATACAGGTACTGAGAATTACACCCAGTATACAGGACAGGAGAAGTGGTACTGTGCAGTATATATATACAGAATAATACAGATACTGAGAATTACACCCAGTACCAGGACAGGAGAAGTGGTACTGTGCAGTGTATATACAGAATAATACAGATACTGAGAATTACACCCAGTATACAGGACATGAGAAGTGGTACTGTGCAGTGTATATATACAGAATAATACAGATACTGAGAATTACACCCAGTATACAGGACAGGAGAAGTGGTACTGTGCAGTGTATATATACAGAATAATACAGATACTGAGAATTACACCCAGTATACAGGACAGGAGAAGTGGTACTGTGCAGTGTATATACAGAATAATACAGATACTGAGGATTACACCCAGTACACAGGACAGGAGAAGTGGTACTGTGCAGTGTATATATACAGAATAATACAGATACTGAGGATTACACCCAGTATACAGGGCAGGAGAAGTGGTACTGTGCAGTGTATATATACAGGATAATACATATACTGAGAATTACACCCAGTATACAGGACAGGAGAAGTTGTACTGTGCAGTGTATATATACAGAATAATACAGATACTGAGAATTACACCCGTACACAGGACAGGAGAAGTGGTACTGTGCAGTGTATATATACAGGATAATACAGATACTGAGAATTACACCCAGTATACAGGACAGGAGAAGTGGTACTGTGCAGTGTATATATACAGAATAATACAGATACTGAGAATTACACCCAGTATACAGGACAGGAGAAGTGGTACTGTGCAGTGTATATATACAGAATAATACAGATACTGAGAATTACACCCAGTATACAGGACAGGAGAAGTGGCACTGTGCAGTGTATATATACAGAATAATACAGGTACTGAGGATTACACCCAGTATACAGCACAGGAGAAGTGGTACTGTGCAGTGTATATATACAGAATAATACAGATACTGAGAATTACACCCAGTATACAGGACAGGAGAGTGGTACTGTGCAGTGTATATACAGAATAATACAGATACTGAGAATTACACCCAGTATACAGGACAGGAGAAGTGGTACTGTGCAGTGTATATATACAGAATAATACAGATACTGAGAATTACACCCGTACACAGGACAGGAGAAGTGGTACTGTGCAGTGTGTGTATACAGAATAATACTGAGAATTACACCCGGTATACAGGACTATTAGCACTGTTCAGTTATCACATAGGTATTTATACTTCTATTAATACATGGGAATATTATATTTTTTGCTGTACCTTCTATTCTAGGCTCACTTGTTATTATCTGAAGAAATTGCTGTATCCTGTCTGAGAACAATAGGATCTTTATTAAATATAAAATAAGTGATAATATGGGAGCTCCTGGTCTATAGGTGCTCCTTTTAAATATGCAGCAATCACTGGGGATTTGCAGTCTGAACCATGATCATTCACAGTGTCATTATTTTCAGCGGTACCTCTGCTGGCACTTCAGGATAAGCTGCCCTTTTGGGCTTCAGTCCTCCGTCATGTATATATAAGGTTTTGCTGTATGTTAAATTCTGGATTTCGTGTTTAATTTCCACAACTGTGTGAATAATCCGGCTTGCTGTCAGGGAATATGGACTAAGCAGTAATAACCTGCAGGGAGGCCTGGTGGGTCGTGTTCCTCATGGCTTCCCATCAGCACATTGTGTACTTTTTCTGATTTCTGTTCTTCTGTGACCAGTCCGTTCTCTTCGACAGGTGGATAAGTGGAACCGACATGACCAGAAGGTTTTAGAAGCGGTGGAAAAGGGAGATGCCAAGAAAGTGTCCTCCATCTTGTCCAAGAAACAGATCAGCGCCACCAAGACTGGGCCGAACGGACAGTCAGCGTAAGATCCTTTGTATCAGACATGATAAGATTAGATACACGGCTCAGCAGACAGTATCACACATGATGGGATTAGATATGAACTGATTGGCTGTTGCTTTTATTCCGGAGATTGAACATGTGATCCAGTTGCACATGACAGAGGGGCGTTAGCGGCAGTTTGCTTCGAACTAAAGAAATATCACTCTTATTTGAACATTTCGAGGGATTCTTGTCATGTTTAAGCTTACACTTTCTTATAAATAGGAGGTAATAATAACTTTTTTTATTAATGCATAACACAGATATGAACACTAGCCATATCCCAGCTTGAGAAGCGAGCAAAACAGCGAATCAGATTGTCCCTTTCAGTTTCTGATCTTCAATAGAATGTCGAGAGCTGGAATGTGATTGGCTGCCGTTCCGTTTTATAACATAGGCTGTATAGTATATAACCAGCTTCTGCACAAGTCATTACATTCCTCTAGGAAGGAATATTCTGTCAGACACACCTAGATGTGAGTGTCCCACACAAGACACACGATACTTGTAATCCGTGCAATGTGAGGATTAGTAATATCTGCCGCCACTGACGTCCTCTTGTCTACAGGTTCCATCTTGCTGCCTCCAGGGGACTCCTAGACTGCGTCAGTGTCATCTTATCCCATAAGGTTGAGATCAACGCCAAGACCGACGATGGTAAACTCCATGTGTTACACTGATTATTGTCCCCTCATCTCCCTGTGTGTCACAGTCATTACCGCCACCTCGTCTCTGATGTGTAACGGTCTGTATCTCCTCCGGCAGGTTGTACCGCCCTCCACCTGGCAGCCAGTAACTGTCACCCCGAGTGTGTGAAGCTTCTGCTGCAGGTAGGTGTCGGGTGCTTCACATTTGTGGATGCCCCAAATAAATCTTACAGTTATTCTTTAATTTTCTTTTTAACTAAAAGTGTCTGATTCCTCTCTCTACTGACATTTGTTCCTTTAGCGCGGAGCCCATGAAGACTCCATAGATTTCCACAGTCGAACACCATTACACTGTGCTGGTGAGTCTACAAGCTATCTATCTATCTATCTATCTATCTATCTATCTATCTATCTATCTATCTATCTATCTATCTATCTATCTATCTATCTATCTATCTATCTATCTATCTATCTATCTATCTATCTATCTATCTATCTATCTATCTATCTATCTATCTATCTATCTATCTATCTATCTATCTATCTATCTATCTATCTATCCAAGCATTTTTCCCTTACTTTCTATATTGATTCGGCTGTGTGTCTCTCCGTCTTGTCTCGCAGCCACCTCGGGGTGCGTTTCCAGCGTGCTCCTCTTCTGTGATGCCGAAGACACAGTTCTGGATGCTGCAGATGATGTGAGTCCATTTCTCGGCCTGTCTTATGTTTCGTCCTTGTGCAGCCTGTCTCTCTGGTGTCAAACCAACAGGAAATTCCAGGCGGCTCCTTATCGGTGTCTGTAGCTGGTCCCACGCTCACAGGGCTGATGTGTTGTGGGGTTGTGTGGTTTATCCATATAGTATGTAGAGGAAGGGTCAATGCCTGGAACGCGGGGGGAATTTTTTGTGTCAGAAATAATACAGAACTGGAGATTTTTTAAACCACTTTGTTTTTTCTTGTCATTAGGATGGAAGGACGCCTCTTATGATTGCCGCCCAACGCAACCACCCGACGGTGTGCTCTCTGCTGCTGGATCGAGGAGCTCGGGTAGACCTGTGTGACCGGGACAGGAAGTGAGTGTCTCCACTGAGTGATTAGAAGAGCCTCCAACTTCTGGGATGGCGCTCATTCTTTGTTTCAATCTCCAGGACAGCACTGCTTCTGGCCTGTGAGAAGGGCAACATCCAGGCTGCTGAAACTCTGATCACCAGAGGTGCCGACCCGACACTGCACGATAGCAAAGGCTGCGATGCCCTGCATTATGCCAGCCTGTTCAGGGACGAGGCACTAAGAAAACTGGTCCAAACTGCACTAGACCGGAGGAAAAATAATGGTGATTATTTACAGAACAAAAACACCATACACTATCCTAATCAATGCCCTTTACTATTCAAGACAGGAAGGGTGTGAACATCGATGGGAATGGTCTCATATTGTGAAAAAAAACAAACAAAACAAGACAGTCTTATCTGGAAGAGTGTTCACATGAGGGAATTTTCACGTAGGGTTAATATTAAATCAGTCACATTTACAAGGTACAATAAATAACTAATATACAGTTCTGGCAAAAATTAAGAGACCACCACATCAACACGCTGTCATGGGCAGCCCAATCTCCAGACCTGAACCCCATTGAAAACCTCTGGAATGTAATCAAGAGGATGATGGATAGTCACAAGCCATCAAACAAAGAACTGCTTACATTTGTGTGCCAGAAGCAGTGTGAAAGACTGGTGGAAAGCATGCCAAGAGGCATGAAAGCTGTGATTAAAATTCATGGTTATTCCACAAAATATTGATTTCTGAACTCTTCCTGGGTTAAAACATTAGTATTGTTGTTTCTAAATGATTATGAACTTGTCTTCTTTGCATTATTTGAGGTCTGAAAGCCTTTTTTTTTTTTTGACCATTTTTCTTTGTCAGAAAATAAATACAAAATTTAGTGCTTGGAAACTCGGAGACATGTTGTCAGAAGTTTACAGAATAGAAGAACAATTTACATTTTACTCAAAAATATACCTATAGAGAGAAAAATCAGACAAACTGAACATTTTTCAGTGGTCTCTTAATTTTTGCCCTGCTCTATATTTATAATATCTCATATTATGTATCACACTGGTATATAAAGAAGAAGACAAACTAATCCTAATATATTTGTTCCATTTTCTTGGCAGAGCTGCATCGAAATCATGACAGCCCTGCTGGCTCCAAGGTATGTATTGCCTTAAAGATGTATGGATAGGAGAGAGAAGATACTGATCTGGATGTAACCACCCCTCAGTTTGCGTTACAGATAATTACACACTGACTCACCACACCCACATCAGTAGTGACAATCCCGTCATCTAATATTTAATCTTTCGTCTGCCACCCCCTGCAAATCACAAACTCGGCTTTTCCGCGCCTCTATAAATATACTTGTGTAATAAAGAAGTCTTTTTACTCTGGTAGCTTGCAAAAATGAAAGTGTTCATTCACAAGCCGGAAAGTATGTCTGCATGAAGTAATAAAAGTAGGAATTATGTGTGCAGCTGTCATGTATCCAAGATGAACTAGTCTGATGTTTATGAGGAATAGGGTATAGGATGATAAGTGTGGGTAGGTCTGAGCACAGACAGAAAACAGATACTGAAATCAAATTAACTGTGTGTTTGTATTTTAGGCTGTTGGTCAGACCCCTAGCAGAGAGCAGGAGCTGGTCAACATGTGGAAGAAAAGATATGAGGAAGAACAAAAACGTGGCGTGTGGCTTCAAGGAGAGCTGATGATGAAAACTCAAGAACTTGAAAGGATATCTGAGGAACATAGTGTTGAATGTAGCCGAATCAGAGACCTGACTGACACACTAGATATTCTACTAGAGGGTGACAGTGAAAAAGTTAAACCCAAGACAGAAGATTACCATATATCTGACACGTATGCTCTGCTGACACAACTTCTTGAGCAGGTTAAGTCCTTCAAAGATCAGCAGCTGAAAGAACGTAATCGTCAAGAAGAAACGATCGAAAACCTACATGCCAAGTCTACCAAGACTGGATTAATGGAAAAACTGCACCAAGAAGAGATGCGACGTCTGCAGAGTGAAGCAGTTGCTGCCAGAGAAAAGGAAGAAGGAGCACGGAGGAGAGTGACGGAGTTGGAGGGTCACCTGGAGAACATGAGAGAAGTGCTGTCACAGTTTGAGAAGAGGAAGCGAATACAGAGCACAGTGGTTGAAGATCTGCAGGAACAGATCTCAGAAGTCACACGTGAAAAGGAAGAGCTCCTGGTTCTTCTACAGAAACTACAGGAGCAAGAAGAAAATGTGGAAAATATCTACCCAAAGAGACTTGAAAATGACCAAGCTTTACCGGACCACAATGTACTCAGTTATTTAATTAAAAAATTGAAAAGTAATTGCATTTATGTAGATATAAAACAAAGCAATGGAACATCCCAAGGATGCTCTGGTTATGTGCCAAAAGATGTCCTGAAAAAAAATGTTGATGATTGGAAGTCATTGGTCACAGGGTTAGAGAACTACATGATGGCAGTAGAGAGACTGCAGAAGGACGTAGTCGCTGTCAGGACTGAGAGTTTAGACCATGTACTTATTAATGGTGCCACTGGGCAGCAAAGCAGTGAGCAGCAACTATCGAGAAATACCAACGAACACTACAGACAAGTAGAAAATAACATAGCTTGCCTACACGCAAATGACCTGCACCAGAGTAAAAACAGCATAAACCAGCTGGAGAGTGGGTCAGCACAGGCCAACGACCTGGCAAAGAGCACAGACTCTTTAAAGCAGAAGATTACAGAATTAGAAGCACAGTTGTCATCTCTCAAGGTGACCCATGGCAATCTCCTCACCCACATGAACCACGTCGTTCAAGAAAAGCAGAATCTAGAAGAAGGGCTCCTCGCTCTACAAGAAAGCATGCAGTCGGAATATACCATGAGACAGGAAACAGAAAAACGATGCAAAGACTACAAACACCAGATCTTGGTCCTGTCAGAAGAGCTGCTGACGGAACAAGACAAGTTGAAGAAGTTGAACACCAGATTGGAAGCTCAGCAGAATGAAATGATTGTGTTACGGGACAGTTTTCCTCCAGAGATCATTCGGGATGAAAACAGCAGACCTGTAGAGATGTTCAGTTCTGACATCTTGGAGGAGTTATATTGGAATGTTGGAACCCTCGTAAGGAAATACAACGATTCTATGCAGGAGGCGGCTGCTTTGCAGAAGGAAAACCTTAAGCTTCTGGATGATCGGGTGCAAACTATATCAATGACTGAACACAAAAACATTCTCAATGAGATAAAAAACCAGTTGCATGCTAAGATCATGGAAACGGAGGATGTAAAACAAAAGTTGTTCCAAACAACGGGCAGCGTGGTCGAACTTAAAGAACAATTGGCAGCTCAGACTTCCAACTCCATTCCAAAAGAAGAATTTGAGAACAGCTTGGTGGACCTGGAAAGGATAGTTACAGCTCTGAAGGATGAGAATGAGGCTTGTAAAGTTGCTCTGGAGGGGAAATGCGAAGAAGTCATCGTCCTGAAACAACAACTGGAACAAGAGTCTGAAGAAGGACAGAATTTACGACGTAAGGAAACCAGCATGGTCCAGGAGGTTGAGCACATCAGGACTGGTCTGGAGATCCAGATACAAGCTTTACAAGCGGAAGTTCAGGGTCTTTCTGAGAAATGTATCCAGGCTTCAATAGAAGCTGAGGGCTGCCAAGGAGTACTTTCATCTGAGAAAGAGAAGGGAGTTCTTCTAGAGGGGAAAATTCACGAGCTTAACAAAGAAGTCAATGAACTGAGGATCAAATCCCAGAAGTATGAGGAAGAAAATGGTCACCTTAATGAAAAGTATGAACAAATCTGCAAAGATACCAAGGATAAACAGGCGAAGGTGAGCGAAACGTTCTTTCCATCACCGGGAAGAACTGGGGGCTATGTAAATAGAGTGAGGTTTTTGAGTGCTTTTTAGTTATGTTGGCAAATTGATGGACAGAAGCAGATGTGTCACCAAAAGCCTACCACTGCAAATAATGGGATGTGAGACTTCCCTTTCTCATTAACCTCGTAAATCGTAATGAGCGTAAGTGCTCCTTACTTGAGTTTGCCTAGGGGGCGCGGGTATTCACACAATATTGCAGGTGCTCAAGTGACACGTTTGAGTCCCCACGCCCGCATGTTTTGTGGGGATTGTCCGTGTATGTCAGGCAATCCTCACATGTTTGTGGCTAACAGCCACGAAACATGCAGGTGCGGGGACTCAAACATCTCACTCGAGCACTCGCTATACTCGGTGCATACCCGAGCAGCCTAGGCAAACTCGAGTAACGAGCACTTGTTCTCATCACTACTCCTAAACCCAGCCACCTCAGAGTGGAGTCACACTTTATAACATATAAAGACTATCGTGAAACACCTTTGTTCACATGACACCAAGAATAAATGGTTGTGAACCTTGATGTGAAAAAGTTGCAGACAAACTACCTTTATTTTGCAATTGTATATAATTTACTGGTGCAGCACACTTGTCTAAACGTTATTATTCTTTCTTTCTTTTTAAGATTGTGGCATCCATGAAGGAGGTGGAGTCCTTGACTAAAGAAATCGTCCTGCAACATAAGCGATGTGAAGAATTGACCAACAAACTTGAGGTATGTGATTAAGTCGCTGACTACAGACGCGTTGTCAGCTTGGGAGAGCCCTGAAGCACTTCACGACTGGTATGGTTGGAATGACATTTTTGCTTATAGCAAATTATCTCTACCTTGATGTTTTCAAACAAATGTTCAGAAAAGGATTTATTATCACAGTATTTGAATTTACATCTACAGAATATGACTTTTTTTCCTATTAACATTCCTCCACCAGGGGGCAGCCTTTTATTACAGTCAGTGGATGGCTTCTACAGTGCCTTGCGAAAGTATTCGGGCCCCCTAGAACTTTTCAACCTTTTCCCACATATCATGCTTCAAATATAAAGATACCAAATGTAAATTTTTGGTGAAGAATCAACAACAAGTGGAACACAATTGGGAAGTTGAACCAAATTTATTGGTTATTTTACATTTTTGTGGAAATTCAAAAACTGAAAAGTGGGGCGTGCAATATTATTCAGCCCCTTTAACTTACTACTTTGTTGCGCCACCTTTTGCTGCGATTACAGCTGCAAGTCGCTTGGGGTATGTCTCTATCAGTTTTGTACATCGAGAGACTGAAATTCTTGCCCATTCTTACTTGGCAAACAGCTCGAGCTCAGTGAGGTCTGATGGAGATCGTTTGTGAACAGCAGTTTTCAGCTCTTTCCACAGATTCTCGATTAGATTGAGGTCTGGACTTTGACTTGGCCATTCTAACACCTGAATATGTTTATTTGTGAACCATTCCATTGTAGATTTTGCTTTATGTTTGGGATCATTGTCTTGTTGGAAGACAAATCTCCGTCCCAGTCTCAGGTCTTTTGCAGACTCAAACAGGTTTTCTTCAAGAATGGTCCTGTATTTGGCTCCATCCATCTTCCCATCAATTTTAAGCATCTTCCCTGTCCCTGCTGAAGAAAAGCCGGCCCAAACCATGATGCTGCCACCACCATGTTTGACAGTGGGGATGGCGTGTTCAGGGTGATGAGCTGTGTTGCCTTTACGCCAAACATATCGTTTGGCATTGTTGCCAAAAAGTTCAATTTTGGTTTCATCTGACCAGAACACCTTCTTCCACATGTTTGGTGTGTCTCCCAGGTGGCTTGTTGCAAACTTTAAACTACACTTTTTATGGATATCTTTGAGAAACGGCTTTCTTCTTGCCACTCTTCCATAAAGGCCAGATTTGTGCAGTGTACGACTGATTGTTGTCCTATGGACAGACTATCCCACCTCAGCTGTAGATCTCTGCAGTTCATCCAGAGTGATCATGGGCCTCTTGGCTGCATCTCTGATCAGTCTTCTCCTTGTTTGAGATGAAAGTTTAGAGGGACGGCCGGGTCTTGGTAGACTTGCAGTGGTATGATACTCCTTCCATTTCAATATGATCGCTTGCACAGTGCTCCTTGGGATGTGTAAAGTTTTGGAAATCATTTTGTATCCAAATCCGGCTTTAAACTTCTCCACAACAGCATCACTGACCTGCCTGTTGTGTTCCTTGGTCTTCATGATGCTCTCTGTGCTTCAAACAGAACCCTGAGACTATCACAGAGCAGGTGCATTTATACGGAGACTTTGATTACACACAGGTGGATTATATTTATCATCATTAGGCATTTAGGACAACATTGCATCATTCAGAGATCCACAATGAACTTCTGGAGTGATTTTGCTGCACTGAAAGTAAAGGGGCCGAATAATATTGCACGCCCCACTTTTCAGTTTTTGAATTTCTACAAAAATGTAAAATAACCAATAAATTTCGTTCAACTTCAAAATTGTGTTCCACTTGTTGTTGATTCTTCACCAAAAATTTACATTTGGTATCTTTATGTTTGAAGCATGATATGTGGGAAAAGGTTGAAAAGTTCCAGGGGGCCGAATACTTTCGCAAGGCACTGTATATCGGCTTCTCCTGCAGTGAAATATCAAAGTTGTAAATATTATATCATCATCAATTATATTAATACGTTTCAATACGTTTCCAACATACGAGAAATAGGAATGGGTACAACATTTTTATTTTGCTATGTCCAGTTAATTGATGTTGTCTTACACTAGCAACTTCCAGCCCATGTAGCAGCAATCTTCCTAAATGTCTGACAACATAGAACAACAGCACATAGACAATGCCTAGATATGCGTTTATCCATTTACAGCTGTGACTTTGACGCTTCTTTTCCGGTTATATTCTTTATCAAACAGGATACCAATAAACGTCACCAGGAAATAATCTCCATTTACAGATCGCACCTCCTCAACGCAGCTCAGGTACAGAGCACCATGGGGGAACGGGAAAAAGAATCTGAAGCTGGTTATTCAGAGGATAGTCTTCTCCTTATCCAAGGAGTCTTACAACAATATTCACTGTAGTCCTGCTTTGTGTTTGCACACATATCCTGTAAAATGTCCATATGGCCTTACAGGGACTCAAGTCCAAGGCTTGTAAGCACTGTCCCTAATGTTAATCATTTACCCGCATTAGTCCCTTTTTTGAGTTAGATCCTGGCACTTGTTTTCTCTGGCCTCAAATTATAGATGGCACCTTGTATCTTGGTGTTGGTGCAATGCATCGCATTGACGGAATTTGCTTCACTACATCTGCATTACCAGGATTTATCACATTTGTATGGATAATGTGTTGAGTAATGGCCTATTTGGAGCAGCCAATAATCTAGAAGCGATCATTCTGGCTATATTCCCATCTAAACAGATCGTCAATCAGCCGACAAACAAGCAAAACGCTTTTTTGTATGGTGCAACGACTTCTAATGTCCTGTTACATGGGACGATCTAGTCCGTTGATTGCCTGGAGATTGGAGGCATGCATGCTGATCGACGTTCCTTTACTAGCTTGGATAGAGAGGCGCATGAACGATCTGTACACACAGAATAATTGTTCTGTGGCCACAGAATAACATATTTTCGGCAGCACAGATCCTGTTTACATAGGGCAGTGTGCTGTTGAGAGGGATAATTTTTAAGCAGGCTTAAAAATAATCGCACACGACAAACAAGCATTTTACTGAATTGTTGGTTGTTTGCCGCCCTATTTTGATGTGTGCCTGTCTATAAATGTAAAGGGGCATTACTAGAATACTAGATAATCAGGCATAGCATGCGCCCTAGTTACCCTCTGCCTAGGAACCTACTGTAATTGTCCAATGTAACTAGGAATCTTTCTCTTCCCTCCTCACCCCAGGGCCACATGGATGAAGACGTCCACTTCACCTTACATTGGATTCTGAAAATGCAGAACGAAATGGTTTACTAACTAAAGAGTTAAAAACAGCTGAAAATCAGTGCCAACTTTATCACATTTCTAAATGCCCTCACACACAGGTGCTTGGAAAAATTAATATATATTTTTGTACCTGCAATGAGAAGCCGCCATGTTGTGGAGAGAGGCGTGCAGATCATCTCCTATGTGCCTTTATAAGTGTCTTTATTACATAGGATGTGAATATACGAGGTGCCAAGAGATTCCTACTTTTACATCTGGACAGAAGAGTTCTATTTTGATGATCCAGTTCCGTCTCTGTTTCCTTTGTTTATATATTTAATACAGTTATAACTCGGTTCATTAAATTTTATTTTACATTTTGTGACTTGTTTCTCATACAGAGTGCGGGGTGATGACAAGTCACGCCGCGTCATCTCACGTGATTGATCAGAACTATAATCGCAATTGTTTTTAGGGTGGAGCCGACATGATCAGACTATCCTATACTGCAGTATGAGCGGGTCAGTCCTCCATTGCATCTCATGCAATTGTCCTAGAAAATCTGGAGCCGGGAGACATTTTCCTGAATGACACATATCCCAAATTATATTTTTGGGCTTAAAATGGCTCAAGGTTGGGTAATCAAACTTTGGTCTCACGTGTGACAGGCGAGGAAACTAGCCACTATACTAACGAGGATGGACCTATAAAATGTGCATTAAGGGGAATCGTGCATCACTTCATCTTGCTATACAACCCCTACATCTTGTATATATATATATCCTAATAACAGTGGACAGTATTGCCATCTAAGCCACCTTCTAATGCGTCAGTCTCAATCACATGCACTGTCATTATTAGATCACTTATTATTATTAGACCGCTTAGCCAATCAGCAGAGCTAAGAGGGATCACATGTAACTTACCTGCAATCCTAGTTCTCAAATGTCTTGTCCCAACTTGAGAATCAGGCACATAAATGCTCAGACTGAATGCAACGGAACTGCAGGAGATAGCTGAACACGGTACTTGGCTATCTCCAACAATTCCAGAGACAAAAATGGAGAATCGACCATCATGCTTAAAAGCCTTTAATGACTATTTCTAGATTGGTGGGGGTCCCTGCAAAACAACTCCTACCTGCAGTCATCTCTAACTCCTATGTTGATTAGCAGCCTGGCACAGACTCACCACCTTTCCCTCCTGTACAATAACATCCCAGTAGATAACACAGGATACCCCATTCACAACAGAAGATGTCACAGCTCACCTCCTGCCCTTTCTGTACAATTACTGATAACATCTCTAGATACAGCAAAGAACACAGGATCCTCCCTTCACAATATCTGATGTATCAGCTCGCCTCTTCCTTTTGTACAATGCCTGATACCATCTCCTTATACAATAGATCACCCGGGATTCACCATTAACAATAGCTGATGTTACAATTCACCTCCTCCAGTACAATGACTGTTACCACTTCTATATACAATAGATAACACAGGATCCAGTACTCACATTAGGTGGTCACAACTCATCTTCCCCCCCCTCCTGTACGATGACTTAACACCTCTATATACAGTACATAACACAGGACCCACCATTCACAATAGGTGATGTCACAGCTAACCCCCTCCCCGTCCTGTACAATGACTGTTAACACCTCTATATACAATAGATAACACAGGATCCAGTACTCACATTAGGTGGTCACAACTTACCTGCCCCCTCCTGTACAATGACGTAACACCTCTATATACAGTAGATAACACAGGATACACCATTCACAATAGGTGATGTCACAGCTCACCTCCTCCCCCTCCTGTAAAATGACTGGTAACACCTCTATATACAGTAGATAACACAGGATCAACCATTCACAATAGGTGGTGTCACAGCTCACCTCCTCCTCCTCCTGTACAATGACTGAAAACACCTCTATATACAGTAGATAACACAGCAGTCACCATTCACAATAGGTGATGTCACAGCTCACCTCCTCCCCCTCCTGTACAATGACTGGTAACACCTCTATAAACAGTAGATAACACAGCAGTCACCATTCACAATAGGGGATGTTACGGCTCACCTCCTACCCCTCCTGTACAATGACTGATAACACCTCTATATACAGTAGATAACACAGCAGTCACCATTCACAATAGGGGATGTCACAGCTCACCTCCTCCCCCTCCTGTACAATGACTAATAACACCTCTATATATACAGTAGATAACACAGGATCCAGTACTCACATTGGGTGGTCACAACTTACCTGCCCCCTCCTGTACAATGACGTAACACCTCTATATACAGTAGATAACACAGGATCCACCATTCACAATAGGTGATGTCACAGCTCACCTCCTCCCCCTCCTGTACAATGACTGATAACACCTCTATATACAGTAGATAACACAGGATCCACCATTCACATTAGGTGATATCACGGCTCACCTCCTCCTCCTGTACAATGACTGATAACATGTCTATATACAGTAGATAACACAGGATCCACCATTCACAATAGGTGATGTCACAGCTCACCTCCTCCTCCTGTACAATGACTGGTAAGACCTCTATATACACTCTATATACAGTAGATAACACAGGATCCACCATTCACATTAGGTGATATCACGGCTCACCTCCTCCTCCTGTACAATGACTGATAACACCTCTTTATACAGTAGATAACACCGGATCCACCATTCACAATAGGGGGTGTCACAGCTCACCTCCCCCTCCTCCTGTACAATGGATGATAACACCTCTATATACAGTTGATGACACAGGATCCACAATTCACAATAGGGGATGTCACAGCTAACCTTCTCCTCCTGTACAATGACTGATAACACCTCTATATAGAGTATAGAGTAGATAACACTGGACAACCCATTCACAATAGGTGATGTCATAGCTCACCCCCTCCTCCTGTAAAATGACTGATAACACCTCTATATACGGTAGATAACACAGGACCCCCCATTCACAATAGGTGATGTTACAGCTCACCTCCTCCTCCTGTACAATGACTGATAACACCTATATACGGTAGATAAAACAGGACCCCCCCATTCACAATAGGTGATGTTACAGCTCACCTCCTCCTCCTATACAATTACTGATAACACCTCTATATAGAGTAGTTAACACAGGATCCACCATTCACAATAGGGGATGTCACAGCTCACCTCTTCCTGTATAATGACCGATAACACTTCTATATAGAGTAGATAACACAGGATCCACCATTCACAATAGGTGATGGCACAGCTCACCTCCTCCTCCTGTACAATGACTGATAACACCTCTATATACAGTAGATAACACAGGACCCCCCATTCACAATGGGGGATGTCACAGCTCACCTCCTTTGAGCCTATTTAGTGTGTTCATTATTGTCCTCTAGTTCAGATGATTTATTGACAATGTTAATGATAGTTGAAAAATGTTATCTATAGTGTGAAGGTTTTTCATCGCATACGTCCCCATTGACCATGGTATCTATATAGTGTATACTTCCAGACCTTATTTGTACGGTATGATCTTCAGAGATGTGTTTTGAGACGTCGTCAAATTCAATGAACGCGTTTAAAAGAGAATTTTCTGTGACAAAAACTAAACCGTCCTGGGGGAACGAGTGACACAGGGGATGCTGACAGATGGGTGTAACATCCATGGAAACATCTCCCTGAGACCAACACCGTGAAATATCTGAAACAAAAATGTGACATCCAAATATTAGCAAAAAAAGAAAAGAAAGAAGAGTTTAGATGTGTCTCGGAAAAAGAATCGTGAATAGTTTATAAACATATAAAATGATGTTTAACCCTTGACTTCAAATAATATGCAATGATATAGTTTACTTTCCCTAGACAAATATATTTCCATAGAATAATGAGATCATGTAAAAATGATTTAGTGATAATGAGCAAAATTACACTTCACGTGTAGTTGGATTTTATCGTTCTGATAAAGTATGGTTACCAGCAATTCGTCGTGCAATAATAAGTCGCTGCCATACTTTTATGCACCTCTACACCTTTGATTTCATGCACAGCTTTTCTGTGGCTCCTGGGATACTTTGTTACAAATATATTCCTCATTGCTTCTAGGAAAGAAGATCTCTGAAATGCAGTTCTGTGTAGTGACACACAGCGTGCATGGCATCTACATCGCTGCCCTAATCTTCCATTGCCTCCTCACCAGTAATCTCCAGTCCACAAACTGTCCCCTTCATCTGCCTCACAAAATCCCCGACTCGAAAACTTGCTGTTCCAACTGATCACACTCTCCCCTAACAGGGACATAACTACAGTGTCGTGGGCCCAAGGGCAACTTTTAGACCTGTGTCCATAAACAGATAGGCGCCTTCACACAGTAATAGTACAATACATACAGATACAAATGTGCACTAAGTGTTCTGCCATGTACTAATAATGCCCCCTTTGTGCCTCCACGTAACAATGACCCCTTTGGGCTTCAATATATTAATAATGCCCCCTTCCTGTCTCTGTGTATCAATAAAGCTCCCTTGTGCCTCCATTTATTAACAATGCCTCATTTCTACTATCATATATTACCATTGCCCTACTTCCCCTCCATACATCAACAATGCCCTATTGTTCCTCCAGACATTAATAATACCCCCTTTGTGCCTCAATGCATTAGTAGTGCCTTTGTCTCCATAAATCAATAATGCCCTTTTATGCCTCCATATCCTTTGTGCCTCCTTGTACAAACAATGCCCCTTTTGTGCCTCCACATATCAGTAATGACCCTTTTGTGCTTCAATATATTAATGATGCCCCCTTTGCACCTCAATGCAATAATGTGCTTTCTGCACCTCCATGTAATAATAATACCCCCTTTGGGTCTACATGTATTATTAATGCAACCTTTGTACATCTATGTAATAATAATATCCCCTTTGTTCCTCCATATAATAATAATGTCCCCTTTGTGCCTCCATGTAATAATAATGTCACTTTCTGCCTCCATGTTATAATAATGCCCCCTTTATCCATCCATGTATTAATATAATGTCCCCTTTATGTCTCCGTGCACTTGACCCAATCTCATCTCATCTTCATCCCAAACCCTAACCCATCTCTTCAACTTATCACCAACTGGTGTTTTCCCGTTATGCTTCAAACATGCCTCAATTGCACCCATCCTCAAAAAGCCCTCCCTCGACCCATCCTCTGTATCTAGCTATCGTCCCATATCACTTCTCCCCTATGCCTCAAAATTACTGGAACAACACGTCCATCTTGAACTGTCCTTCCACCTCTCTTCCTGCTCCCTCTTCGACCGCTTACAATCTGGCTTCGAACTGCATCACTCCACTGAAACTGCCCTAACTTAAATAACCAATGACTGCCAAAGCCAAGCGACACTACTATGTCCTCATCCTCCTAGACCTGTCCTCTGCCTTTGACACAGTGGACCATTCCCTATTACAGACCCTCTCATCTGTTGGCATCACAGACTTGGCCCTATCCTGGATCTCCTCATACCTAACTGACCGAACATTCAGCATCTCCCACTCACACACCTCCTCCTCACCTCGCCCCCTATCTGTCGGAGTCCCACAAGGTTCAGTCCTAGGGCCCCTGATCTTGTCGATTTACATCTTCAGCCTGGGACAGCTCATAGAATCTCACCGCTTTCAGTATCACCTCTATGCTGACGACTCACAGACCTACATCTCTGGACCAGATATCACCTCCCTACTAACCAGAATCCCTCAATGTCTGTCTGCTATTTTCTTCTCCGCTAGATTTCTAAAACTTAATATCGACAAAGCAGAATTCATCATCTTTCCATCTCACTCGACTCCCCAAAAACAGACCTATCCATTACAGTACATGGCTGCCCACTCACCCCTGTCCCACAAGCTCACTGCCTCGGAGTAATCCTTGACTCTGATCTCTCCTGCAAACCACATATCCAAGCCCTTTCCACTTCCTGCCGACTTCAACTCAAAAATATTTCCCAGATCCGTAACCCCTTCCTGACATAAGACGTACTATCCCGTCGAGGTGGGGTGGGCCCGTATGACCACCGACGGGATAGTACGTCATACGCGATCGCATATCGCAGCTGACATCCGGCACTATGTGCCAGGAGCGGTCACGGACCGCCCCCGGCACATTAACCCCCGGCACACCGCGATCAAACATGATCGCGGTGTACCGGCGGTATAGGGAAGCATCGCGCAGGGAGGGGGCTCCCTGCGGGCTTCCCTGAGACCCCCGGAGCAACGCGATGTGATCGCGTTGCTCCGAGGGTCTCCTACCTCCCTCCTCGCCGCAGGTCCCGGATCCAAGATGGCCGCGGCATCCGGGTCCTGCAGGGAGGGAGGTGGCTTACCGAGTGTCTGCTCAGAGCAGACACTTGGTAAGCCTGCAGCCCTGCACAGCAGATCGTCGATCTGACAGAGTGCTGTGCACACTGTCAGATCAATGATCTGTAATGTCCCCCCCTGGGACAAAGTAAAAAAGTTTAAAAAAAATTCCCCACATGTGTGTAAAAAAAAAATAAAAAAAATATCCTAAATAAAGAAAAAAAAAATATTATTCCCATAAATACATTTCTTTAGCTAAATAAAATAAAAAAAACAATAAAAGTACACATATTTAGTATCGCCGCGTCCGTAACGACCCAACCTATAATACTGCCCCACTAGTTAACCCCTTCAGTAAACACCGTAAGAAAAAAAAAAAAAAACGAGGCAAAAAACAACGCTTTATTATCATACCGCCGAACAAAATGTGGAATAACACGCGATCAAAAAGACGCATATAAATAACCATGGTACCGCTGAAAACGTCATCTTGTCCCGCAAAAAATGAGCCACAATACAGCATCATCAGCAAAAAAATAAAAAAGTTATAGTCCTGAGAATAAAGCGATACCAAAATAATTATTTTTTCTATAAAATAGTTTTTATCGTATAAAAGCGCCAAAACATAAAAAAAATGATATAAATGAGATATCGCTGTAATCGTACTGACTTGACGAATAAAACTGCTTTATCAATTTTACCAAACGCGGAACGGTATAAACGCCTCCCCCAAAAGAAATTCATGAATAGCTGGTTTTTGATCACTCTGCCTCACAAAAATCGGAATAAAAAGCGATCAAAAAATGCCACGTGTCCAAAAATGTTACCAATAAAAACGTCAACTCGTCCCGCAAAAAACAAGATCTCACATGACTCTGTGGACTCAAATATGGAAAAATTACAGCTCTCAAAATGTGGTAACGCAAAAAATATTTTTTGCAATGAAAAGCGTCTTTCAGTGTGTGACGGCTGCCAATCATAAAAATCCGCTAAAAAACCTGCTATAAAAGTAAATCAAACCCCCCTTCATCACCCCCTTAGTTTGGGAAAAATAAAAAAATTAAAAAATGTATTTATTTCCATTTTCCCATTAGGGTTAGGGTTAGGGTTAGGGCTAGAGTTAGGACTAGAGTTAGGGCTAGGGTTAGGGCTAGGGCTAGGGTTGGGGCTAGGGTTAGGGTTAGGGCTAGGGCTAGAGTTGGGGCTAGGGTTAGGGTTAGGGCTAGGGTTAGGGCTAGGGTTGGGGCTAGGGTTGGGGCTAGAGTTGGGGCTAGGGTTAGGGCTAGGGTTAGGGCTAGGGTTAGGGCTAGTGTTACGGCTAGTGTTAGGGCTAGTGATAGGGCTAGGGTTATTGCTAGGGTTAGGGCTAGGGTTAGGGTTGGGGCTAGGGTTGGGGCTACAGTTACGGTTGGGGCTAAAGATAGGGTTAGGGTTTGGATTACATTTACGGTTGGGAATAGGGTTGGGTGTGTCTGGGTTAGAGGAGTGGTTAGGGTTACTGTTGGGATTAGGGTAAGGGGTGTGTTTGGATTAGGGTTTCAGTTATAATTGGGGGGTTTCCACTGTTTAGGCACATCAGGGGCTCTCCAAACGGGACATGGCATCCGATCTGAATTCCAGCCAATTCTGTGTTGAAAAAGGAAAACAGTGCTCCTTCCCTTCAGAGCTCTCCCGTGTGCCCAAACAGGGGTTTACCCCAACATATGGGGTATCAGCGTACTCAGGACAAATTGGACATCATCTGTTGGGGTCCAATTTCTCCTGCTACCCTTGGGAAAATACAAAACTGGGGGCCAAAAAATAAGTTTTATGGGAAAAAAAAGATTTTTTATTTTCACGGCTCTGCGTTGTAAACTGTAGTGAAACACTTGGGGGTTCAAAGTTCTCACAACACATCTAGATAAGTTCCTTGGGGGGTCTAGTTTCCGATATGGGGTCACTTGTGGGGGGTTTGTACTGTTTGGGTACATCAGGGGCTCTGCAAATGCAACGTGACGCCTGCAGACCAATCCATTTAAGTCTACATTCCAAATGGCGCTCCTTCCCTTCCGAGCTCTGTCATGCGCCCAAACAGTGGTTCCCCCCCACATATGGGGTATCAGCGTACTCAGGACAAATTGGACAACAACTTTTGGGGTCCAATTTATCCTGATACCCTTGTGAAAATACAAAACTGGGGGCTAAAAAATCATTTTTGTAAAAAAAAAAAGAATTTTTATTTTCACGGCTCTGCGTTATAAACTGTAGTGAAACACTTGGGGGTTCAAAGCTCTCACAACACATCTAGATAAGTTCCTTGGGGGGTCTAGTTTCCAATATGGGGTCACTTGTGGGGGGTTTGTACTGTTTGGGTACATCAGGGGCTCTGCAAATGCAACGTGACGCCTGCAGACCAATCCATTTAAGTCTGCATTCCAAATGGCGCTCCTTCCCTTCCGAGCTCTGTCATGCGCCCAAACAGTGGTTCCCCCCCACATATGGGGTATCAGCGTACTCAGGACAAATTGGACAACAACGTTTGGGGTCCAATTTATCCTGATACCCTTGTGAAAATACAAAACTGGGGGCTAAAAAATCATTTTTGTGAAAAAAAAAAAAGAATTTTTATTTTCACGGCTCTGCGTTATAAACTGTAGTGAAACACTTGGGGGTTCAAAGCTCTCAAAACACATCTAGATAAGTTCCTTAGGGGGTCTACTTTCCAAAATGGTGTCACTTGTGGGGGTTTTTAATGTTTAGGCACATCAGGGGCTCTCCAAACGCAACATGGCATCCCATCTTAATTCCAGTCAATTTTGCATTGAAAAGTAAAATAGCGCTCCTTCCCTTCCGAGCTCTGCTATGCGCCCAAACAGTGGTTTACCCCCACATATGGGGTATCGTCATACTCAGGACAAATTGCACAACAACTTTTGTGGTCTAATTTCTTCTCTTACCCTTGGGGAAATAAAAAAATGGGGGCGAAAAGATCATTTTTGTGAAAAAATATGATTTTTTATTTTTACGGCTCTGCATTATAAACTTCTGTGAAGCACTTGTTGGGTCAAAGTGCTCAACACACATCTAGATAAGTTCCTTAAGGGGTCTACTTTCCAAAATGGTGTCACTTGTGGGGGGTTTCAATGTTTAGGCACATCAGGGGCTCTCCAAACGCAACATGGCGTCCCATCTCAATTCCAGTCAATTTTGCATTGAAAAGTCAAATGGCGCTCCTTCCCTTCCGAGCTCTGCCCTGCGCCCAAACAATGGTTTACACCCACATATGGGGTATCAGCGTACTCATGACAAATTGCGCAACAATTTTTGGGGTCCAATTTCTTCTCTTACCCTTGGGAAAATAAAAAATTGGGGGCGAAAAGATCATTTTTGTGAAAAAATATGATTTTTTTATTTTTACGGCTCTGCATTATAAACTTCTGTGAAGCACTTGTTGGGTCAAAGTGCTCACCACACATCTAGATAAGATCCTTAGGGGGTCTACTTTCCAAAATGGTGTCACTTGTGGGGGATTTCAATGTTTAGGCACATCAGGGGCTCTCCAAATGCAACATGGCGTCCCATCTCAATTCCAGTCAATTTTGCATTGAAAAGTCAAATGGCGCTCCTTTCCTTCCGAGCTCTGCCATGCGCCCAAACAGTGGTTTACCCCCACATATGGGGTATCAGCGTACTCAGGACAAATTGTACAACAAATTTTGGGGTCTATTTTCTCCTGTTACCCTTGGTAAAATAAAACAAATTGGAGCTGAAATAAATTTTGTGTGAAAAAAAGTTAAATGTTCATTTTTATTTAAACATTCCAAAAAATCCTGTGAAACACCTAAAGGGTTAATAAACTTCTTGAAAGTGGTTTTGAGTACCTTGAGGGGTGCAGTTTTTAGAATGTTGTCACACTTGGGTATTTTCTATCATATAGACCCCTCAAAATGACTTCAAATGAGATGTGGTCCCTAAAAAAAAATGGTGTTGTAAAAATGAGAAATTGCTGGTCAACTTTTAACCCTTATAACTCCGTCACAAAAAAAAATTTTGGTTCCAAAATTGTGCTGATGTAAAGTAGACATGTGGGAAATGTTACTTATTAAGTATTTTGTGTGACATATGTCTGTGATTTAAGGGCATAAAAATTCAAAGTTGGAAAATTGCGAAATTTTCAAAATTTTCGCCAAATATTCGTTTTTTTCACAAATAAACGCAAGTTATATCGAAGAAATTTTACCACTATCATGAAGTACAATATGTCACGAGAAAACAATGTCAGAATCGCCAAGATCCGTTGAAGCGTTCCAGAGTTATAACCTCATAAAGGGACAGTGGTCAGAATTGTAAAAATTGGCCCGGTCATTAACGTGCAAACCACCCTTGGGGGTGAAGGGGTTAACCAAGAATCTGCAAAAACTCTAGTGCATGCCCTCATCATCTCCCATCTTGACTACTGCAACCTCCTTTCCATAAGGAGAAACGTTACCCCTTAGACCCCAGTCCAGAGCCTCTCACCTAGCCAAATCAGTTCTCATGCTTCGCACTGACGAGGGCCAACAGCCCGAAACACCGTGTCTGCGAATTGAGATACTGATTTGGCTTTTATCCTAAGTCATATTGCACAACTCGTTAGAGGGTTGATTGTGACTTGTAGGACCGCTACTTCCAACAGGTGGCGCTATAGAGTTAAGTCCTCTTTTTCTCAGAAGAGGCAATTTGCATATTTGCCTTTTTCTATTAGTAATATTTGCCTTCTAGCCCTTTCATACCCCCTTTCTGGCTTTGTCCCCTCAAAAAATACATTGAAACTTACCGAACCCCTCCGCCCCAATATAAAATGGAGTTCTGCTTTTTATGTCTGAACTGTGTGGCCGTGAGCGATCAAGTGACGTCATTGTGCTGCCTGACTCTACACTTCTGACGTCTGTCAGGTCTTGGCCGAAAGCAATCAGTGACTTACCAGAGCAAATGGCGGTGCAGTGCACGGAGCCAAACAAACTCTGTTTTGTCCCAGGTACCAACTGTTTCCATGTCCTGAAGACACAGATGCAGCTGAAGGAGGTGCAAGTCACGGATCTTGGTGGGCCCCATGGTCTCTTGGCCCTCCAAGTTCGACATCATGTCAGAAATACCCTGGGAGCCTCTCTTCATAAAAGACTAGTAGCATTTAGGCCGGCGTCACACTCGGCGTAAGACAATACGGTCCGTATTTTACGGCCGTAATACGGCCGAAATACAGTGAAATGTTCCCAAAATATTGATCCGTAGTCAGGGTGTGTCAGCGTATTTTGCGCATGGCATCCTCCGTATGTAATCCGTATGGCATCCGTACTGCGAGATTTTCGCGCAGGCTTGCAAAACCGACATCTAATGGATTTATGTGCTCAAATGTTCATTAAAACATATATACAGTATGTATATATATATATATGTCATTGATACACATATATATATATTCTGTATTTATATTTCATTCAGCGCGATATCTGTGAACAGCCGGTAATTCAATTGCCGGCTTTTCATTTCTCCTGCACAAACCCGACAGGATATGAGACATGGTTTACATACAGTAAACCATCTCATATCCCCCTTTTTTTTGCATATTCCACACTACTAATGTTAGTAGCGTGTATGTGCAAAATTTCAGCGCTGTAGCTGCTAAAATAAAGGGTTAAATGGCGGAAAAAATTGGCGTGGGCTCCCGCGCAATTTTCTCCGCCAGAATGGTAAAGCCAGTGACTGAGGGCAGATATTAATAGCCAGGAGAGGGTCCATGGTTATTGGCCCCCCCCGTGGCGTGGCTACAAACAACTGCCCCCAGCCACCCCAGAAAAGGCACATCTGGAAGATGCGCCTATTCTGGCACTTGGCCACTCTCTTCCCACTCCCTGTAGCGGTGGGATATGGGGTAATGAAGGGTTAATGTCACCTTGCTATTGTAAGGTGACATTAAGCCAGATTAATAATGGAGAGGCGTCAATTATGACACCTATCCATTATTAATCCAATTGTTGGAAAGGGTTAAAAAACACACACACACATGATTTAAAAGGATTTTAATGAAATAAACACAGCGGTTGTTGTAATAATTTATTGTTCTCGCAATCCATTTGCAGGCCCTCACTTGGCAAAATAATTAACGCACAATATACATACCTTCTGATGTCAGATCACGTCCCACGAAGTAATCCATCTGAAGGGGTTAACTAATATTACAGGCAGAGCTGCGATAAACCACTCGCTCGTGCCTGTAATCCCCGGGTGCTGAAAGGAAAGCAGGATCTGTACTTACATTGAGTTGCGGTGATGCGCCCCTGCTGGATGTTCTCATGAACTGCAGCCTGGGAACTTTTTCCCACGCTCCAGGTCATATGAGGACATCCACCAGGGGGCGCATCACCGCGACTGAAGGAAATGTAGGTCAATGACCTACATTTCATTCATTCGCCGGGGATTACAGGCACGGAGCACCGCTGCATTTGCAGGGCTCCTGCCTGTAATATTAGTTAACCCCTTCAGATGGATTACCTCGTGGGACGAGACGGTTCACCAGAAGGTATGTATCTTGTGCGTTTATTATTTTTCCAAGCGAGGGTTTGCAAATGGATTGCGAGAACAATAAATTATTACAACAACCGCTGTGTTTATTTCATTAAAATCCTTTTTAATCATGTGTGTGTGTGTTTTTTAACCCTTTCCTACAATTGGATTAATAATGGATAGGTGTCATAATTGACGCCTCTCCATTATTAATCTGGCTTAATGTCACCTTCCAATAGCAAGGTGGCATTAACCCTTCATTACCCCATATCCCACCGCTACAGGGAGTGGGAAGAGAGTGGCCAAGTGCCAGAATAGGCGCATCTTCCAGATGTGCCTTTTCTGGGGTGGCTGGGGGCAGATGTTTGTAGCCACGGGGGGCCAATAACCATGGACCCTCTCCTGGCTATTAATATCTGCCCTCAGTCACTGGCTTTACCACTCTGGCGGAGAAAATTGCGCGGGAGCCCACGCCAATTTTTTCCGCCATTTAACCCTTTATTTTAGCAGCTACAGCGCCCAAATTTTGCATACACACACTACTAACATTAGTAGTGTGGAATATGCAAAAAAAATGGGGATATGAGATGGTTTACTGTATGTAAACCATGTCTCATATCATGTCGGGTTTGTGAAGGAGAAGGAAAAAGCCGGCAATTGAATTACCGACTTTTCACTAACACCGCTGCGTATTTCTCGCAAGTCACACTGCTGGTCCGTGTGGAATCCGTATTTTTCTCGCCCCCATAGACTTTCATTGGCGTATTATTTGCGCAATATGCTGACAAACGCAGCATGCTGCGATTTTGTACGGCCGTAGAAAGCCGTATAATACTGAACCGTAATATACGGCTAATAGGAGCAGCCCCATTGAGAATAATTGTGCCGTATGTAATGCGAGTTTTACGGACGTAGTTTCTGCGCTCTTACGTCCGTAAAACTCGCCAGTGTGACGCCGGCCTTAGTGATGAGCGAATATACTCGTTACTCAAGATTTCCCGAGCACACTCAGGCGTCCTCCGAGTATTTTTTAGAGCTCGGAGATTTAGTTTTCATCGCCGCAGCTGAATGATTTACATATGTTAGCCAGCATAAGTACATGTGGGGGTTGCCTGGTTGCTAGGGAATCCCCACATGTAATCAAGATGGCTAACAGATGTAAATCATTCAGCTGCGGCGATGAAAACTAAATCTCCGAGCACTAAAAAATACTCGGAGGACCCCCGAGCGTGCTCGAGAAATCTCGAGTAACGAGTATATTCGCTCATCACTAGTAGCATTGTCACCCGAGCAGCTGCCATCCTCACCTGCTGCTGCAGGTCTCCTCAGTGCCAGTGTCACTTTATCGCACGTGTTTGTGTGGTCAGGCGTCGTGGCCTTCTCTCACCTGTGGAGAGCCCAGGAGTTACTGCTCCTTTACACTAATAATACACCATTACAGACGCTGCTCATCTCCTGGCCCACATTATGTACCAGCTGTAAATGATATGAAGTTGGCCATGCTTCTGGCTGTGGCTGAGTGATGATGAATCGCATGGCTGCACTCACCTCGCCCACCACAGATGGGGGAGGGGAGGTTGGGATGACCCCAGGCGGCTTCCCCTCCCCCACTGCATTTACAAATAGCTTTGATCTTTCGCCCTGTATTTACATGCGTAGTTTGCCCTTTTATTTACACCACATCCTTTGCATTATTTTTTTTCCACAGTAGGTAATAAGAATCCCACAGCGAGCGAGGCTGCAGTAGTTCTTCTACCGAGCACTAGTTTCTTCCCACCCCCTGCCGGGCCCACCAGCCCCCAGTAATGGGGGGACAGAAGGAAGAAGCATGTCTGCTTGCACAACCCCCAAAGCAGCAGTGGCACTGGCCATCTCCCAGAATCCTTTGCCAAACCCCAGGCAACCGTTGCTATGACAATGGTGGGGCGGAGCCAGAGGCTCTCCCTCCTGTTCAGGGAGCAGCTGACAATTGCAAACCTTGGTGAAAAGTGAAGAAAGCAGCTGGTGCCTGCAGTAAAGGCTGGGGCAGGGGCTCCACACAACCTCATTACACCCAGAGCTAAGCACAGTGCTCATTGTACAAGAAAACACCACAATGTGGTATTAGATTTGTATTATTTTCTGAAAAAAAAGGACAATAAAATGATAGCTGTTTTATAGCATGGAAAATAAATGCTAATATTCATATTTTCAGCCTCAAGTATTTACAGAACTGAGCAAAAAAAAACCCCAACACATTTATTTCCTCCCAACAACTCTCAATCCAACCTAGGGGCTCCGTACACAGACGCGCGGCCCCCGTACACAGACGCGCGGCCCCCGTACACAGACGCGCGGCCCCCGTACACAGACGCGCGGCCCCCGTACACAGACGCGCGGCCCCCGTACACAGACGCGCGGCCCCCGTACACAGACGCGCGGCCCCCGTACACAGACGCGCGGCCCCCGTACACAGACGCGCGGCCCCCGTACACAGACGCGCGGCCCCCGTACACAGACGCGCGGCCCCCGTACACAGACGCGCGGCCTCCGTACACAGACGCGCGGCCTCCGTACAGATGCTTTGGCTACGTTCACAATTGCGGTCGGCGCCGCATGCGTCATGCGCCCCTATATTTAACATGGGGGCGCATGGACATGCGTCGCACTTGCGTTTTGCGCCGCATGCGTCCCTGCGGCGCCCGCGTCTGGGTGCAGAGGACGCAGCAAGTTGCATTTTTGCTGCGTCCAAAATCAATGAAAAAAAAGGACGCATGCGGCGCAAAACGCAGCATTGTGCATGCGTTTTGCTGCGTTTTTGTTTGCGTTGTGCGTTGCGGCGCCCAACGCAAATGTGTACACCCTCCATACACCAACGTGCAGCCTTCAGACACCGACGTGCAGCCTTCATACAGTGTTTGGGCACCCCTGGTCAAAATTACTGTTATTGTGAACAGTTAAGTAACTTGAAGATGAAATAATCTCTAAAAGACCTAAAGTTAAAGATGACACATTTCCTTTGTATTTTAGGAAAAAAATTATATAGATTTTCATATTTTACATTTAAAAAAAAATACAAAACGGAAAACAGGCAGATGCAAATGTTTGGGCACCCTGCATGGTTAGTACCTAGTAGCATCCCCTTTTGAGCACCTCAAGTATCACAGCTTCTAAACGCTTTTTGTAGCCAGACAGGAGAGTCATTTCTTGTTTGAGGGATTTTCATCCAGTCTTCCTTGGAAAATTCCTCCACTTCTGTGAGATTCCTGGGTAGTCTTGCATGTACTGCTATTTTGAGGTCTAGCCACAGATTTTCAATGATGGTCAGATCAGTGAACTGTGAGGGCCATTGTAAAAACTTTAGCTTGCGCCTTCTGAGGTCTATCGTGGATTTTGCGGTATGCTTAGGATCATTATCCATTTGTAGAATCCATCCTCTTTTCAACTACAACTTTTTTGCAGATGGTGTTATGTTTGCATCAAGAATTTGTTAAAATTTAGTTGAATCCATTCTTCCCTCTATCCGTGAAATGTTCCCCGTGCCATTGGCTGCAACACAACCCCAAAGTATGATTGATCCACCCCCATGCTTAATGGTTGACGAGATGTTCTTTTCCCAAAATTCCGTGCCCTTTTCTCTCCACACATACCTTTGATCATTGTGGCCAAAGAGTTCTGTTTTAACCTCATCAGTCCTCGGGACTTATTACCAAAATGCAATGCTTAGATGTTCTTTTGCATACTCCTGTTGCTGAATTTTATGGTGAGGATGCAGGAGAGGTTTTCTTCTGATGACTCATCCATGAAGGCCATACTTGTGCAGGTGACTTTGAACAGAAGAGCAATGCACCACAACTTCAGAGTCTGCAAAATGTTTCTGGAGGTCTTTTGCAATCAAGCGGGGGTTCTGATTTGCCTCTCTAGCATTCCTACAAGCAGCTCTTGCTGAAATTTTGCTTGGTCTTCCAGACCTTATGTTGACTTCCGCTGTTCTTGGTAACTGACATTTCTTAATTACATTTTGAACTGAGGAAAGGCCAACTTAAAACACTTTGCTATCTTCTTATAGCCTTCTTGTGCTTTGTGGGCCACCACCATTTTGAGAGTGCTAGGCAGTTGTTTAAAAGAACCCATGGCTGCAGTTTTTTGGCACGAGGTTAGAGGAGGCTCGGTTTTTATAAAGCTGGGAGATTTGCATCACATGATGTTTCCTGACAATGATAATGACCAAGCCATAACCCTAGCAGGCTAATTAAGGTCTGAAGACTTGGTCAAAGTTATCTGAGCACACAAATCTCCAAGGGTGCCCAAACTTTTGGATCTGACCAATTTTTTTTTTGTAATTTTTAAAAAGAGAAAAAAAGACAATATATTTTTTTTAATCTAAAATAAAAAAGAAATGTAAAATCATTACCTTTAGCCCTTTTAGAGATCATTTCATCTTCAAATTGCTTAACTGTTCACAATAACGGTAATTTTGACCAAGGGTGCCCAAACTTTTACATGCCACTGTACAGTCCCATACACTCAAATACATCCTTCATACACTGACGTACAGCCTACATACACCGACATACAGCCACCATACACCGACGTACAGCCACCATACACCGACGTACAACCTCCATACACCGACGTACAGCCTCCATACACTGACGTACAGCCTCCATACACTGACGTACAGCCTACATACACCGACATACAGCCACCATACACCGACGTACAGCCACCATACACCGACGTACAACCTCCATACACCGACGTACAACCTCCATACACCGACGTACAGCCTCCATACACTGACGTACAGCCTCCATACACTGACGTACAACCTCCATAGACTGACGTACAGCCACCATACACCGACTTACAGCCACCATACACTGACGTACAGCCACCATACACTGTCGTACAGCCACCATACACTGACGTACAGCCTCCATATACTGACGTACAGCCTCCACACACTGACGTACAGCCACCATACACTGACGTACAGCCTCCATACACTAACGTACAGCCACCATGCACTGACGTACAGCCACCATACACTGACGTACAGCCTCCATACACTGACGTACAGCCTCCACACACTGATGTACAGCTTCCATACACTGACGTACAGCCACCATACACTGACGTACAGCCACCATACACTGACGTACAGCCTCCATACACTGACGTACAGCCACCATACACTGATGTACAGCTTCCATACACTGACGTACAGCCACCATACACTGACGTACAGCCACCATACACTGACGTACAACCTCCATACACTGACGTACCTCCTCCATACACTGACGTACAGCCTCCATACACTGACGTACAACCTCCATATACTGACGTACCGCCACCATACACTGACTGACGTACTCTCCATACACTCTCCATACACAGACTTACAGCTTCCATACACCACCATACACTGACGTACAGCCTCCATGTGCCTCTATACAGCCCTCAAACACTGACATAGACCCTCCATGTGCTATCATAGTCTCCATACACTGACTTATAGCCTCCATGAGCCATCATACACTGATGTATAGCCGTCACATACTGATGTATACCCTGCACATACTCCCATACTCTGGTGTATAGCCTCCATAGGCTGATATATAGCCTACATGTCTTGCCATACACGGATGTGTACCCTCTGTGTTCCCCATACAGTCTCCATACACTGACTTATAGCCTCCATGTGTTGCTATACACTGATGTATAGCCGCCACCCCCCCCCCATGTACTGATGTATACCCTCTAGATGCCCCCATAAAATTTCCATACACTTACAGCCACCAGTTGCCACCATACACTGACATATAACAACCATATATGATGTATACCTACTATGTGTCCCATACAGTCTCCATACTCTGACTTATAGCCTTTATATGCCTCCATACAGTCTATATACACTGACGTATACCCTTCATGTGCCGCCATAAAGCTTCCATACACTGACTTATAGCCTACATGTGCTGCCATACAGCCTCCATATGCAGACTTATAGCCTCCATATATCCCCATACACTGACTTATAGCCTCCATAAATCCCCATGCAGTATCCATACACTGACGTATAGCCTTCATATAACTCTATACAGTCTCCATACACTGGCTTATAGCCTCCATATACCTCCATAGTCTCCGTACACTGACTTATAGCCTCCATATACCCCATACAGTCTCCATACACTGACGTATAGCCTTCATATAACTCTATACAGTCTCCATACACTGATGTATAGCCTTCATATAACTCTATACAATAGTCTCCATACACTGACTTATAGCCTTCATATAACTCTATACAGTCTCCATACACTGGCTTATAGCCTCCATATACCTTCATAGTCTCCGTACACTGACTTATAGCCTCCATATACCCCATACAGTCTCCATACACTGACATATAGCCTTCATATAACTCTATACAGTCTCCATACACTGGCTTATAGCCTTCATGCACCGCCATACACTGAAATACAATTTCACAATAATGTCAAATGACAATGTGCACGCTGAATGTATGGCGCTGTCTCAGGTTGCAGCCGTTTAACGTTTTGGATGTCGCTGTCAGTGGTGACAGTTGAATTTAAGAAGTTCCAAATGAAAGAAAGCACTCCTTTAATCCCCTATTTGACCCCTGACACCAAAAATATAGTTTTATAAAAATATTATAAAAGTAAGAAAAATAAATAAAACATTGACTTACATGGAATTGTCACGTGCGGAACTGTTAAAAACCTCTCATAATGAAAAGAAATAAATAAAATGGCAGAATTGCTGTTTTATGATCAGTTCACCTCCCCCCAAAATAATAATATTTTGGGGGGAGGTGAAGTGCAAAAACAAAGAGGGACTATTGGCAGGAAAGCAGAGCCCTGGGCCAGCCACATGTGGCCAGCTCCTCGGCCGGCGTGTGCCCTGCATTGGTGGACAGTGGATGAGCAGCACAGGCAGGCGCTGCAGTTCCGGGCCGCTCCGCTGGGGGCGCCGCAGAGCCTCCGCCCTGTGCATTTCCTGAGACTCACTTCCATAAAGTGAAAGTCGCGCCGGATTGTGCATTTGCTTTTGCTCGTTTCTCCCCTCAGTCTGGATTCCGGGGTCTCAGATATCGAGGGGCACCGCCAGGACTGCACTTCTAGGTCAGGGGAGGCGCCCGCTTCCGCCCGTGGTAAGTACAATGCCCCCTGTAACTCTGCTGCGCCCCCCAGGCTGCACTCCTCTCCCCCTGCACTGGGGGAGGGGGAACTCGCCTAGTTTTAGTCCCTTTTTTGGGGTGAGCTTTTTCCCTTTGGGGCGGTGTGCAGCTGCAGCTCCTAACAAAGACCCTCCTGGGGGGTGGATTAACCCTGCCCTGGCTGCAGCGCCCTCCGCTGATGGTTTCCCCAGGATTTGTGGTGCTTGCTGCCTAGGCTGGCGCTCGGGGGTCGCTCTACCCACCTGCGCTTTCCTCATACATTGTATCTTGTGATTTCCAGTGTCGTAGCACTGATACAGTGTAACAGAACATCAGCTGGGGTGGCTACAATGGAAGCTATGCGGGGGGAGGGCATCGGGGGGCTGTACGGGTACATCCTGGCATGACGGCGGTGGGCTACCAAGGTCACGGGTGGGTGGGATGGCGGTGCCCAGCGGTGTTTGGGTTGTGCCATGTCTACACGTGGTGTACAGGAGGGTGTATATGGTGGTCTGAGGCAGCGGGGGGCTCATTATTGCTGGCTGACATGGTGGTCTGGGGCTCACCGGGTACAGCTGCCCGTGTCCTCACGTCACCTGCGGTGAGCCCACTGCTGGCACCATCCCCCCGCCGTGAGAATGTGGGACCGGCGGGTCGCCCTCCGTCATGATAGTAATGGCTGAGGTCTTACTGTCACGACAGTGACAGTTAAAACAGTTGTGAGGTTATACGGGGAAATAATGTGATTTAGGTAGGGTCCCCCCAGCTGTGAGTAACGGCAGGACCCTGCTGTCAGGATAGTAGTACTAATGGTGGTCCCACTGTCACCATAATGTACTGAGGGCAGAGGACCCCCATTCTTAAGTTAGTAAATGTGAAGCCCACCTGATAGGGTCTCCTTGTAGTAGTAATGTTGGGGTCTCCCCTTGTATTAATATTGTGGGTCTCCTTATAGTAGAGTAGTAATGTTGGGGTCTCCCCTTGTAGTAGTAATGTTGGGATCTCCCCTTGTAGTAGTAATGTCGGGGTCTCCCCTTGTATTAATATTGTGGGTCTCCTTATAGTAGAGTAGTAATGTTGGGATCTCCCCTTGTAGTAGTAATGTTGGGGTCTCCCCTTGTAGTAGTAATGTTGGGGTCTCCCCTTGTAGTAGTAATGTTGGGATCTCCCCTTGTAGTAGTAATGTTGGGATCTCCCCTTGTAGTAGTAATGTTGGGATCTCCCCTTGTAGTAGTAATGTCGGGGTCTCCCCTTGTATTAATATTGTGGGTCTCCTTATAGTAGAGTAGTAATGTTGGGGTCTCCCCTTGTAGTAGTAATGTTGGGATCTCCCCTTGTAGTAGTAATGTTGGGATCTCCCCTTGTAGTAGTAATGTCGGGGTCTCCCCTTGTATTAATATTGTGGGTCTCCTTATAGTAGAGTAGTAATGTTGGGGTCTCCCCTTGTAGTAGTAATGTTGGGATCTCCCCTTGTAGTAGTAATGTTGGGATCTCCCCTTGTAGTAGTAATGTCGGGGTCTCCCCTTGTATTAATATTGTGGGTCTCCTTATAGTAGAGTAGTAATGTTGGGGTCTCCCCTTGTAGTAGTAATGTTGGGATCTCCCCTTGTAGTAGTAATGTTGGGATCTCCCCTTGTAGTAGTAATGTCGGGGTCTCCCCTTGTATTAATATTGTGGGTCTCCTTATAGTAGAGTAGTAATGTTGGGATCTCCCCTTGTAGTAGTAATGTTGGGATCTCCCCTTGTAGTAGTAATGTCGCCCCTTGTATTAATATTGTGGGTCTCCTTATAGTAGAGTAGTAATGTTGGGGTCTCCCCTTGTAGTAGTAATGTTGGGATCTCCCCTTGTAGTAGTAATGTTGGGATCTCCCCTTGTAGAAGTAATGTCGCCCCTTGTATTAATATTGTGGGTCTCCTTATAGTAGAGTAGTAATGTTGGGGTCTCCCCTTGTAGTAGTAATGTTGGGGTCTCCCCTTGTAGTAGTAATGTTGGGATCTCCCCTTGTAGTAGTAATGTTGGGATCTCCCCTTGTAGTAGTAATGTCGGGGTCTCCCCTTGTATTAATATTGTGGGTCCCCTTGTAGTAGAGTAATAATGTCAGGGTCTCCCCCTGTAGTAGTAATATCAGGGTCTCCCCTTGTAGTATTAATGTCGGGGTCTCCCCTTGTATTAATATTGTGGGTCTCCTTGTAGTAGAGTAGTAATGTCGGGGTCTCCCCTTGTAGTAGTAATATTGGAGTCACCCCTTGTAGTAATGTCGAGGTCTCCTTGTAGTAGAGTAGTAATGTCGGGGTCTCCCCTTGTAGTAGTAATATTGGAGTCACCCCTTGTAGTAATGTCGAGGTCTCCTTGTAGTAGAGTAGTAATGTCGGGGTCTCCCCTTGTAGTAGTAATATTGGAGTCACCCCTTGTAGTAATGTCGAGGTCTCCTTGTAGTAGAGTAGTAATGTCGGGGTCTCCCCTTGTAGTAGTAATATTGGAGTCACCCCTTGTAGTAATGTCGAGGTCTCCTTGTAGTAGAGTAGTAATGTTGGGGTCTCCTTGTAATATTAATGTCAGGGTTTCCCTCCGCCATAGCAACAGGAAATGACACCCTCCCAGTGCCAGGTGGCCATGTTGAGCCTGGGAGTCAGGGTATATGTCTACATCACTGTCCAGGGTGGTCCTGTACGCTGGGGGTCTTGTGGTAACGTCCCCTCCTCTGCTTCTCCCCAGTACATGGTAATGAGGTTTGGGAGTCTCCAAGCTGCAAGTTCTTCTGGGTTTTGCCGGCGGGAAAAACAAGCTTCTCTCCAAGGCGCTGCCCCTGGTGAAGTCCGGCGGCCCACCCAACCATCCTGATGAAGATCAAAGAGTTGTACCGCCGGAGATACCCCCGCAAGGTCCTGAGCGCCACCGACCTGACTATGCTGCACATGCAGGCCGGGGCGTTGGCCAATGCTGGCTCGCTGGCCCAGGGAGCCGTGTGCCACCTGGGATACGACAGTGGCGCCATGTCAACTGCGCTTCCCACAGCTGTGCTGCCCCCCATTCCTATGCTTGGCCCCAAACATGAGACTGACATTCAGCACCTGTCACCTCCCATACACCCGGTCCACCCCGATGTGAAGATGAAGAGGCTGCCATTCTATGACATGTACGACGAGCTCATCAAACCAACCACGCTGGGTGAGTGACGAACCCTGACCTGTCTGTCCTACAAGAGGGGGCACGCTCATCTGATGCCCCCCCTGATCATTACCATCCTTCAAGTGGGGGCACGTTCATCTGATTCCCCCCCCCCGATCATCTGATGCCCCCCTGATCATTACCATCCTACAAGTGGGGGCACGTTCATCTGATGCCCCCCCTGATCATTACCATCCTACAAGTGGGGGCACGTTCATCTGATTCCCCCCCTGATCATTACCATCCTACAAGTGGGGGCACGTTCATGTGATTTCCCCCCCTGATCATTTCCATCCTACAAGTGGGGGCATGTTCATCTGATGCCCCCCCCTGATCATTACCATCCTACAAGTGGGGGCATGTTCATCTGATGCCCCCCCTGATCATTACCATCCTACAAGTGGGGGCACGTTCATCTGATTCCCCCCCTGATCATTACCATCCTACAAGTGGGGGCACGTTCATCTGATTCCCTCCCCCCGATCATCTGATGCCCCCCTGATCATTACCATCCTACAAGTGGGGGCACGTTCATCTGATGCCTCCCTGATCATTACTATCCTACAAGAGGGGGCACACTCATCTGATTAACCCCCTGATCATTACCATCCTACAAGAGGGGGCACGTTCATCTGACGCCCCCTTACCTGTACCCATCCTGCAAGAGGGGGCACGTTCGTCTTATACCCCCTGATCTGTGCCATCCTACAAAAAGGGACAAGTACATCTGATGCCCCTTGGTCTGTAGCAATATTTGCTTCCTGCCCTCTATAAATGGGTACTGGCTTTCACTCCTCCATCTTTAGTTGGCCCTGATTTTAAAGCGACCCTTTTTTTTTTTTTCTTTTGCTATGATCTCCCGTTAGGGGGAACTTTGTCTCTGCTCTGTTTGCTAACTTCCTTTTTGCTGACTATTTCCCCTTAGCATCCACAAACACGCAGCGGTTCGAAGAGGCCCACTTTAGTTTTGCACTGACGCCCCAACAAGTCCACCAAATTCTGACTTCCAGGTGAGTGGGGAAATTCTACTGGAGCCACAACTCCCAGCATTCCCTGTTGGCCGTAATGGGAGTTTTTATTTTGATTTTTTTTTCCTTTTATCCAGGGACATCCTGCCTGGTGCTAAGTGCGATTACACAGTGCAGGTCCAGCTGAGGTCAGTGCCATACATGTCTGATAGATGCGGGTCCCCCACTGTGAGCGGAGAGGCCGCCTCGCATGGCAGCTCCCTCCAGTCAGTCCTGAAGCCCGTGTTATAACATGACGTCGTGTCCCCCCAGGTTCTGTCTGTGTGAGACCAGCTGTCCACAGGAGGACTACTTCCCTCCCAACCTCTTCGTGAAGGTGAACGGGAAGCTTTGCCCATTGCCGGTGAGTAAATCTAGCACAATCTTTTAATTTTCTGGATTTGGCTCGGTTTCCATTCACTGACTATTATCTTACTTCAGGGTTATTTACCCCCGACCAAGAACGGAGTGGAGCCAAAAAGGCCGAGCCGACCCATCAACATTTCCCCGCTCATCCGGCTGTCCTCCACTGTGGCCAACAACATCGTCGTCAACTGGTCATCAGAGTTTGGCAGAGTAAGTGCTAATGCTAAGTGCAGAGGGGGTGATTGTCAAAGCGCACATCCTTGCTGACGCTCTTCGTTTTTCAGAATTACTCGCTGTCGGTGTATTTGGTGAAGCAGCTGACGTCGGTCACACTATTGCAGAAACTGCGTGCCAAAGGCATCCGCAACCCCGACCATTCCAGAGCGCTCAGTGAGTCCCCTTTCCTAGCCGACCCCTGAACTCTAGTATCTCTTTCAATGGGTCACTTACACTACATTACTTTCTAGTTAAAGAGAAGCTGACGGCTGACCCAGACAGCGAAATCGCCACCACCAGCCTGCGTGTTTCCCTCATGTGTCCCGTGAGTTCGATCACCCTACAATAGGAGAACTATGGATTCCCCCTTTAAATAAGCCACACCCATCATTATCTCTTACCTTCGCAGCTGGGGAAGATGCGTCTGACTGTGCCCTGCAGGGCCATCACCTGCACCCATCTCCAGTGCTTCGATGCCGCCCTCTACCTGCAGATGAACGAGAAGAAACCAACATGGACGTGTCCTGTGTGTGACAAGAAGGCGCCATACGATATGCTGATTATAGACGGGTGAGTTCAAGACCCCCTCCAACCAAGTTGGTGCTGGTTCAGGTGGGGCCCCCTACTGGTGGCTCCCGGTATCGCCTCTGATCCACTTTCTGATATTTTTAGTCTCTTTATGGACATCCTGAACTCCTGCACAGACTGTGATGAGATTCAGTTCATGGAAGATGGATCTTGGTGCCCAATGAAACCCAAAAAGGAGAAGCAGGATATGCTGCAGCCTGCGACATATGGTGGGATTGACGGTAAGAAATGGTCGCGTGCTTCGGGCAAACGCTCTGGCCTGGTCACATTCGAGGTGCCCTCTTCCATTTCGATCTCTTGTCTTCCAGCAGGAACAATCTACAACCACAGCTCAGACCTGAAGCACAACTCGGAGACCAAGAAGAAGGTGGAGGTGATCGATCTGACCCTGGACAGCTCCTCGGATGAGGAGGAGCCTGCTCCCAAGAGGCCGTGTCCCATCACCTCAGCAGTCATACCCTCTGTTGGATCCAAAGGGTAAAAACTGAAGAACCTGATGCTTGGCTCATAATCAGACCGTCCTTCTTTCCTTTCACAGGCAGAGTCTTACTTTTACGTTTTTTTTTTTTTTTTGCTAGAGTGATCAGCATGGACCATCAAACCTCGTCTGTTCTGAGAAGCCCCCCGCTGACAACGATCGGCAATGATTACTTGTCCAGCCTTTCTCTACCGGACTACCACCGGACGTTCCCGGTACCAAGTGACCTTCAAGGTAAATATTTATCCTGGGGTCTGACCCACTCTGATAAAATGAAACTGATGTCCTAAAGGAGCACTCTGAATAAAACTCGGGTGGACTCTCAGAATCAGGTAGCCATGTTCTGCCCTCTGGGGCTATCAAGTACTGAGAGACAACAGTATGGTCTATCATTGTCTCACGTCATCTGTTTTTCTTTAGGTCTCGATATCTTCTCCTTCCTTCAGACAACGGACAATCAGGTGAGTCAAAAAACCTCCACATGACTGGAAGGTCTCTCATGGGAACCTTGTAATGTACGAGGTTAAAAATCTGCACATGACTAGTAGAGGATGGGCTCCGATCTGCTATAGAAAAGAAAGTGATGCAATAATGATGACCTGGCCTCTTAAGAGGACTTGTCACCAAGTTAAATCTGTGGAGTTCTTCCTCCTTGTTCCCTCTACTTCCCTGAGTACTCTAGTTCTTGTTTTCCTAAAATTTGTTTTACGGTTTGAGATGCAGGAGGGAGTGTGGCTCAAGGATCCACGGGGGGGGGGGGTGTCTTTAGACTGCCCTGCCTAATTAGCCTGTGAGCCACTTCCCCTTATTTAGAGACCATAAAAATTAAGACAAAATAGAAAGGCCCATGTATCTGGAACCGTATGGCAGATTTAGAAAAAAAAAAAAATGGATTAATCAGAGAAGCGGCGGAATAAGATGACAGCAAAAAATTGTCATTTTTGATGTGGTGATAGACCTTAATTAAAGGGGTATTTCGGTGAGGGTTCTCTTTTGAAAGGTGGTCTTGTAGAGCTGCTGATGCTTATGTTGAGATAAATAGGAAAAGCAGAGTACAGTTGTTTCTCTTATTATGCATTAAGACCACCGTGGTTGTTTCCCAGCCCTCCAGTTGTTATAACCTGGTGTACTCAGCAGCGTTCAGTCTTTCTTTGTTTTCTCAGCATTACAGCCCGTCCGTCATCACCTCCCTGGATGAACAAGATACCCTCAACCACTTTTTCCAGTATCGGGCCCCCACTTCGCATTACATGAGCCCCCTCACCCAGGCCATAGGAGGATCTCACAGCGCGAGCAACAGCGCCAGCCGAATCAGCAGCATCGTATCCACCAGCTCCTTACGAGAAAGCCACGGACACAGCGGATCCCAAACCTCCACCCCGACCATACCGGGGTGCAGACCGGACATTATATCATTGGACTGAGTGCCAACACAGGCCCCATTAATATAAAAAAACAGCATTAAAGCCGTGGTGGCACACGGACAGCAAGAATGTACAGGCACTTTTTTTTCTCCAACTGATTGATTTTTAATATTATAATAATGTCATAATTGGGCTTATATATCAGATTTTTTTTTTTTTTTTATTGGGGGTTTTCATATAAAGCAATACTCTATTTCTCCCTGTTATCAGCCACTTTAGGCCAAAAGGAGCAATATCTTAAGATGAAATGAGTGAGGGGGAGATGTAGAAACCTTATTGCCCCCTGTGATCAATACCTTATATCATGTATCTTCAGTCAGGAAACATTTACCGAATGATATCAGCTGAAAATTATGAAAAAATGCATTAAAATAGTTTTTTTGTAAAAGACGTATCATTCCGCAATCACCTGCCATAAAGAAACTTTGCTTGCTCTACTGGTTCCTGCCTATAGTTGTTGTAGAGAGTGATATCGTTCAACACCTAGAGGCAGCATCTGGTACTGTACTCCTAACTTTTTTTTTGTTCAGATCTCGTATCATGGAGGCTATAAATCATATTTCAGGATTTTTCTACTTTACCTTCGTGTATCTATTGTATTGTCTGATTGTATTTACAGGGCGCTGTACAGAAAAATAATGCATAGACATTTTATATTTTTAGTTTTTTTTTTTGTTTGTTTTTTTTACGTATAAGGACTTCCCCGCTATCTGCCCTTTACACTGAGGAATTGAGAGCCATCTCCATTCCAGATCTCCTTCTTGGTCTTTTAGGGTTAATGTAATAGCCGCCATCCTGCATATTTATGTATTTAAGTCTGTGATGTATCTGTATTTAGTCTCTTATTCGTAGTCTGTGGGACGGACATTTCTTCCTTCGAAAAAGAAAAAAAGTTTTTTTTTAAGTGGGAATAAACCCTTTTATTTATTCAGTGTGTGTCCTGTCATAGCATGCAGGGGCCTCTGGGGGCACTGTGGTATTGTCATAATGGCTACTAATTGATGGAAGAGCCATTAGGTGACTTCCTCTTGTCGTAGAGCCTCCAGCCACAACCCCAGCGCGTACTTTGTGCCGGTGCTGACGCGTTCTGTATCTTCACCGTCTATAGGTGCTGTGTTCAGAAGTGTGGACACGGCGAGGTCCCTCTGTGTTAGCGATCGCCCGCAGACTTCTGTAATCCTAGGAAAATGACGACATATTAAGGTAGAGATCTGCAGAAAATTGCTTTCCTCTAGGTCGCTCCGCTCTTACCTTACAGAGGTCTGCAGTTTGGGATTTTCCCTCCCAGAATCCTTTACTCCTTCTTCAGCAGCCACAATCCTCTTGGCGAGCTCCGGGTCTATCCACGCGCATGCACTCACTTCCTGCTCGTCTGGGCGGAGCTTCTCCTGTATACACAGGAAGTTAGGATGTCTGCGCTCACGATTTAGCCATGGCGCCATCACTTTATCATTTTGGCGGTACGCCCACCCACCTGCAGCTCGTGGTGGGTTTCATTGGACGAGACCAGCAGGTAGGCAACAATATGATGGCGCTGAGGCAGTCCGTGGCTCAGAAGCGGGGGGAATGCAGACTGAAAATAAAAGTGTGGTGCCGTCATTATTGGGGGGGGGGGTTATAGTAGTTAGCCATATTTTCTAGGCCTAATATTTACCTCCCACAATCCCAGAATGCTCCACAGAAGGTCTGCGCTTTGTAGGTTTAGCCCTGTCTCCTCCTGAAGTTCTCGTAGACCGGCCTCATGGAGCTGTTTTAGGGGAAAAGATCCGGTGATCACTGATTACCGCAGGATCACAGCCAAACATGACTGTGCCTCCTACCTATCTAATGGGAAGGCCTTGCCCATGCTCTGGTGCAACATACCTGTTCCCCATTCTCCATGTGACCCCCTGTAAAAAGTTGAAAATACTTATGAATGCAGCTTTGGATGTGACTGGAGTAGAGGACACAGTGCAGACAGGACTAGATTCTCAGTCGCTCCCACAATGGGGGTACAGACCTGGCGGGACCCAGACGTTGGGGAAGATGTGCAGCTCCTTGGCGCGTCTTGTGAGAAGAACCCTTTTATTTACGGACTGCACCAAAATGGCAACTCCCACGTCCACGCCGCGGCTCGCTATCTCCTCAGGGAGGGAAGCAGCTTGCTCCGCAGTCAGGTTCTTGATCGGACAGAAGGACGGCCTCTGCGAGAAACACAGGTCACTCGGGGAAAGCAGGATGACATCCAGTATGGCACCAGTCACCCAGCTTCCCCTATAATCACGCACCTGCAGGTTTGCCTGCCTGGATCCGCTGAACGGCCGATCTGAGATGATGAATCGATTGTTATCCAAGCCACAGTTTACGGTCGCTCGGTCCTGACCGCAAGGGGAAAAGTGTCCAGTGACGCCCTAGAAAATACCCCCCGACTCGTATCACGGTGCTGCCGAAAGCATGATGCCACTACAGCGCAGCCGCCATTCACCTGCACAAACTTTGCACATTGCAGCAGAGACGCCTCTTTTCTCAGATAAACCAGGATGCGTTTCACACACTCCATCTTGGATCGTCAGAAAGATGTCATCATAGATCCCAGCGCCAGCTGCAAGGAACAGACCGCAGAAAGGATGGGAGCCGAGACCTGCACTTTGGACTGAGAGCACTCATGTACCATGGGACAGGAAGTAGTCACCTCCCAGAATCCTCAGCGAAAGGAGGAAGAAATAAAAAAAGGGATGATGCCCTCTGCTGGGCAAACATAGGTACTGACAGCAACCAGGATTACTTCACGGCTCAGCAGTCAGTATCACACAGTATAGGATTAGATACACAGCTCAGCAGCCAGTATCACACAGGATAGGATTAGATACACAGCTCAGCAGACAGTATCACACAGGATAGGAATAGATACACGGCTCAGCAGACAGTATCACACAGGAGAGGATTAGATACACAGCTCAGCAGACAGTATCACACAGGATAGGAATAGATACACATCTCAGCAGTCAGTATCACACAGGATAGGATTAGATACACATCTCAGCAGACAGTATCACACAGGATAGGAATAGATACACATCTCAGCAGACAGTATCACACAGGATAGGATTAGATACACAGCTCAGCAGACAGTATCACACAGGATAGGAATAGATACACGGCTCAGCAGACAGTATCACACAGGAGAGGATTAGATACACAGCTCAGCAGACAGTATCACACAGGATAGGAATAGATACACGGCTCAGCAGCCAGTATCACACAGGATAGGATTAGATACACGGCTCAGCAGACAGTATCACACAGGATAGGAATAGATACACGGCTCAGCAGTCAGTATCACACAGGACAGGATTAGATACACAGCTCAGCAGTCAGTATCACACAGGATAGGATTAGATACACGGCTCAGCAGTCAGTATCACACAGGATAGGATTAGATACACGGCTCAGCAGACAGTATCACACAGGAGAGGATTAGATACACAGCTCAGCAGACAGTATCACACAGGATAGGATTAGATACACGGCTCAGCAGACAGTATCACACAGGAGAGGATTAGATACACAGCTCAGCAGTCAGTATCACACAGGATAGGATTAGATACACGGCTCAGCAGTCAGTATCACAGGATAGGGTTAGATACACGGCTCAGCAGACAGTATCACACAGGATAGGATTAGATACACAGCTCAGCAGTCAGTATCACACAGGATAGGATTAGATACACAGCTCAGCAGACAGTATCACACAGGATAGGATTAGATACACAGCTCAGCAGTCAGTATCACACAGGATAGGATTAGATACACGGCTCAGCAGTCAGTATCACACAGGATAGGGTTAGATACACGGCTCAGCAGACAGTATCACACAGGATAGGATTAGATACACAGCTCTGTTCAACGATAACTCCATTTTCGATAATTCACTATCGGCCATGTTGCTCACAAAGGGCGTGTCTTCATGGTCACAGCGACCAATAAGATTAGAGCTTACATACTAGAACCTTCATGGGGAGAATACAAGCTGGACTCTGATTGGTTGCTATGGGCAGTGTTTAAAGTTCAGGCACTGCCTGAGAATTTCCTTCATAAAATGACCGAAGATGACACAGGAGAACTTATTACAGAAGATTTATTGAATTCATACAATTATGAGAAATGTGACAGACATTGGGCACCATATTATGGACACTAAGTCTGTCTCTCGAAGGTCACCTCCATATTAGTGGTGATGTCCTGCCTTCAGCCTCCCCACTGGTTACATGGCAACCAATATGGCTGGCGTCTTGCCCTACCCAGGGGACAGCACTGGTAAGGGGGCAATCAGTATGTACCAGATGGGAAGGGGTCTCTATCACGAGATCTTGGCCTTTGTGCTATTAATATAAGACTCCAGAATGAAGATGGTGTCATCCACCTGGATCTCACTGGCGTCCAGTCTGCAGGACAAAAGGGAAAGTTGCGAGCATTAGAAGAGGTCACGGAGGCCCTCAGGATTTCGCCGTGGCTCCACTCACTTGTTCACGTTGCGCTTCAGGTTGTCGAGCTGCTGTCGCTCCGGAGCGGTGATCATCTCCTCAATCTCCTGCAGCTGAGACTCCTCGGCCCCGGTGGCCTGCATGGAAGTGATGATGGCCTCAATCCTCTGGGATTTCTCCAGCAGCCTCCTGCACCATATAGAAGGAAGGTGGAAATGTTACACATTTTCCCCAGGAGACGGCAAAAAAAAATAATTTAACTGCTAGTAGCAATTGATGGTATGCTGCAAAAAATCTTACTTGTTTTCCCTGGTTTCATACTGTCGCCTATCGATCAGATTAGCCACAGTCTGACGGGTGGAAAAACAATATTGCAAATATTAGACAGCAAAAAAAAATTCAATCGGACACAGTTCCACCCCCAACCTGCAGGTGGTGCTATAGCTACATGGTGAAAGTATACAAACTAGTGGGTAAAGGATCAACTGCACCTGTCAAAAGAAGAAAAAAAAAAAAAAAAAAGAGGATGGTGGGTATAGTCAGGGCGGCTTCTGTGCCAGTGCTGCGGCGTGGTTTTTACCTTGTAACATCGCTGCAGTAACATTCTGGCCACCGATAGAGGTTTCACTGCGTACAGGTAGAAGGTTCTAGATGGTGCATGATCGGGAGTTTTCGGAATTTCCTGTATAGGAAAGAGAATTACATAGGACAATAGGAAAACACAAAAAGTGGTGCAGAGAGAATTCAATACTGAGACTGCAAATTATTCAAGACTCTTTTACAAAAATAGTTTAAAAAATAAAACATTTGGAAAATTCCACAGAGACTATTTCTGTAAGGCCGGGGTCACACTAGCGATGAATACGGACGAGTGCTATGTGATAAAACATCTAGTATTCATCTATGGGGCAGCTCACATCACCGTATTTTTTCTCGTCCGTTTTTTTCAGTGTGCGAGTGAAATCTGCTGCGATTGTCACGGACACTCGGCCGAGTCTCGGCTCACTCGCTCCCATATAAGCCTATGGGTGCAAGTAAGACAACGCACATCACTCGAATATCATCCGCTGACCCCGGCAATGGAGGAGATGGAGAAATTCATTTCTCCGCCTCCTCCGCAGCTGTGCTCCGACCCTCTCTGTGCGAGAGGCTCGGAGCACAGACGCATGACACTCGGCTCCCGCTCGCAGCAGAGCAGGAACAGAGGGTCATTAGCATCACGCATCCGATGCCATGCGCTAGTCTGACCCCGGCCTAAGACTGTTACCGGAACCTTTAAGCAGTTTTCTTGGCGTTGATGGGACAGCATAGTGGCTCAGTGGTTAGCGCTGCAGCGCTGGGGTCCTGGGTTCAAATCCAATCAAGGACAACATCTGCAAGGAGTTTGTATGTTCTCCCCGTGTGTGTGTGTGGGTTTCCTCCGGGTTCTCCGGTTTCCTCCCACATTCCAAAGGCATAGTGATAGGGAATTCAGATTGCTGCCCCCTATGTGGCTCACAATGATAATGTGTGCAAACTATATGTACATCTGGACAGTAACAAACCACATAGAACAAAGACTGAGGAAAAACACTCAACCCAAAGACCAGCATGTACCCCAAACCAGTCACCAACCCAGGAGCCCCACTTTTCACCTCAATTATTGCAAGGAAATAGATAAAGAAAAGTAAATCAGTGTGTTTGTTATATAGTACAAGAATATAACTACTAAAATACTTACCCTATGTACAAGAATATAACTACTATAATACTGCTCCCATGTACAGGAATATAACTACTATAATACTGCCCCTATGAACAGGAATATAACTACTATAAAGCCGGAGACACACTGGTGTGAGATACGGCCGAGTCTCGCTGGTTAAAAGCAAGCTGTGGCACCGACACTCCGGAGCGGAGCGTGCGGCTCCATGTATTGCTATGCAACTTCACGCTCCGCTCTGGAGTGCAGGTGCCACAGCTTGCTGTTAACCAGCGAGACTCAGCCGTATCTCGCACCAGTGTGTCTCTGGCCTAATACTGCCCCTATGTACAAGAATATAACTACTATAATACTGCCCCTATGTACAATAATATAACTACTATAATACTGCTCCTATGTACAAGAATATAACTACTATAATACTGCCCCCTATGTATAAGAATATAACTACTATAATACTGCCCCTATGTACAAGAATATAACTACTATAATACTGCTCCCTATGTACAAGAGTATAACTACTATAATACTGCCCCCTATGTACAAGAATATAACTACTATAATACTGCCCCCTATGTATAAGAATATAACTACTATAATACTGCCCCTATGTACAAGAATATAACTACTATAATACTGCTCCCTATGTACAAGAGTATAACTACTATAATACTGCCTCCTATATACAAGAATATAACTAGTATAATACTGCTCCCTATGTCCAAGAATATACCTACCGTACTATAATACTGTCCCTATGTACAAGAATAAAACTACTATAATACTACCCCCTATGTACAAGAATATAACTACTATAGTACTGCCCCCCATGGACGGGTGGATGTCACTGACCTGCAGAGTGACCAGGTTGACTGATAACATCTTGTATAACATGTCCTTCGCCTCTTTTGCTGGGATCATTGCAAAGTCCTCCACCTGTTTCTGCTCCAAGTGCCTCTTACGTAGAAGGAGACGGAAGATCCGGGCGCAGCGGGAGCCAAACCTGCGGGAAAAGAAATAAGGGAAAATGAAACCTAGAAAAGCCAGAAACTTGTGCGCTTCTCTTCCGATCTCTCACCTCTCTTGGACGATGGATTCCAGGTTGGATGTGGCCAGGGAGGCGACGGCTTTGTGTAAATCTTATGGGGTTAAGTCAGCAACAACACACAGGGAATGTAAAGTTCTGGATTATCAGATGTCGAACCTCTCACCCATACATTAGGGAAGGATACTGATTACGAAGGTCCCCCCGCCACTGTCCCCCGACCGCCCCACGAACTGCAGCTGAAGTCAATGAGAGAGAAAAGAGTAACTGAAAAACAGAAACAACGCATCACGTGGCGACAGGACCGGATCAAGACATTACCGGATCGTCCGAGAGCAGCGTCAGGTACTGGTCCAACACCTGCTTGGAAATGTTGTATCCTGTGGGTAAATCTCTGAAAATCTAAAACAAAACAGAGAGAGCTTAAAGGGGAACCCATTTATTTCATGGAAAATTGCCTAAGAGGCACTCCCATCTCCAATACCCTATCCTAATATGTAGTAGGTGTGATAAGAATATTAGCAAATGTCTCCAATTAGAAATGTAGTATTGTTCTTTTGATTCACCATGTCTCTTTCCTCATGTGCAGGCATCACAGGCCCTTAGGTATCCATGGTTACAACCACTGATAAATTGACAGCTAGCTACTATTTGTGGTAACCATGGATACCCAAGGTCCTGCGATGCCTGCACATGAGAAAAGACATAGTGAATCAGAAGAACTATACTACATTTCTAATCGAAGGGATTTGCTAATATTATTACACCTACTAGATATTGGGATACTGTCTTGGAGATGGGAATACCCCTCTAAGTGCACAGACAATGGTGTAAAATGTCGCATGGAAGCGCAGTTACCTCATTGGAGGACAGCGGCTGTGTGAAAGCGGCGTTGGAGGAGGTGGTGATCTCACTCATTCTAAGCATGGTCCGAACGATCTCGCTGCTGGTCTGGAATGTGAAGCAATCAGATCACTATTGGGAACTGTAATGGGGTCCGCATACACCCCTTGCAGGCCAGACCTGATTGAACACATATGGAGGCGCAAGGTTCAGCAACAGCCCTTCAGCCTACCTGGTCCATCTTGTTGGACACGGCGCTGATGATAGCCTGGTCCCTGAAGTGCTGGTGAAAGCGAACCATATTGATCTGCCAGTAGATGACATCATCCTGACCGGTCTGCAGAGGAAAGAATCAAGTGACTAAAGACAAAATGGCTGATGTGGCGACAGAGCTGCCCTCTGGTGACCAACACTCACCTCTCCCACAGGTTCTCTCTTTGGCCTCTTGCTCTGTGTTGCCCCCTCGTCATCATCAGAAGATCGGCGGCGCTTGCCTCTCCCTGCGGAGAATATGACACTGATGACCGTGGGCACTGCGGCCTGTCCCTTCCACCACACGGGCACTGAGACTCCTCACCAATCAGGGTGACTTTGGGCACTGTGTACATTTCGCTCTCATTGGTGACCAGAGTGGGCGCTGGGGGCCGCCGTCCTCCCGTGCTGGGCGTATCCCCCTTATCGGAGAGGCCCGGGCAGCGTTGCACGAAGTGGGTATCTGCCAGCTTACTGAAGGTCGCCATCACGTCGCTGTACTCCATGCTCTTTCCGTCTGTAAAGGAGACACCCAAAACAGTGTAACAAAGTCTCAGCGGCGAGAAAAACTGACAGAAAGAAGTCACTATTCCTGCATTGTCTGCCTGCCACAACTAGAGGTTTCATGGTAACAGTACGCAGCTCCCATGCAGAGTAATGACGTGATGCTGCACTCGCCTTCCATGGTGTCGGTTAGTCGGTCAGCGACTTTCTTCACAACGGCGGTCAGCGTCATCTTCCCGTTCAGCAGCAACTCCTCCACGATGAGCTCGCCCGTGTCTCCGTACAGGGTCTTGGCGGTGTAGATGTAGCGGGGGAAGCGGAGGATGCGCAGGCAGCAGTCACACTGGGTGGCGTACTCCACAAAGCCGCGCTTGTGCATCTGGTAGGTGACCAGGCCGTGCTGGAGGAGGACGCACAGAGCTTTCCGCACCTGCAGGGGAACAGGAGGCATCATCAGGGGGCAACATGGCGGCCAGCAGCGATGAGAGGTCGCCCGATTCTGCAGCCGTGAAGGTTTCCAATCACTGACTGGCAGCAGCGGTACCTGATCGGTGGAGGTCCCGGTCGCAGAGACAATGACTCTGAGCGGCTGAGCGCCCGTCCGGATCAGGAAAGTGCCCACGCGCTCCACGATTTCCCCATAGTGCTCCAGCAGCAGCAGCGAGCTCAGCCGCAGCTCCACCGCCGTCATCTGCAGGGGAAGATGGGAGCAGTAGTTATACAGCACACACTGCATCACTGGGCGTGCTGAACCTTGTAGTACTGCAGTAGAAAACGACCATAACAGTAAATTCCACTACATCACTGTGACACCACAAAATGCTGGGAATTGTAGTCCCACAACATACTGAGACTTGCTGTAGTACCACGAGGTAAGCAAGGCTGGGAGTAGTGAAAGCCCAGGGTGTCCACCACTCCTGCTAGGACTTGTAGTACCACACTAACCTCTCACCTCAACAGTCCCAAAGCGCTAAGCTCAGACTCCACAGACGTGTGCCAGGACAGGTTGGTTGCTAATAAAGCTTGTTGCCATGGAAAGAGCGGCCCTAGAAGCTGGACGCTCCGCCCTCGTCTCAGTGGCGCTGGAGGACAGGACGCCTCTCGCTGGTGGCTGCAGGGACAGAGCGGCTGTTTCAGGGGCGGCGCTCTCTGCTGCTCGGAGGACTGACGTGACGAGCGGAGCGGGCGGAGGAGGAAGAGAAAAATGGCGGAGGCGGCGGCGGTGTCCCAGCATCGCTTCTTCTGCCATCACTGCAAGGGGGAGGTCAGCCCCAAACTGCCGGTGAGTACGGAACACCCGGGACAGGGGAGAGCGGGGCCGGGGCTGAACAAAGACCGGGGAGCCGCCGGTGTAACGGGACAACAAGGTGTAACTGCACAAATCCTGCTCCACCTGTCACTGTGGCTGCACTGTATCCTGCTCCTCCTGTCACTGTGGCTGCACTATATCCTGCTCCACCTGTCACTGTGGCTGCACTGTATTCTGCTCCACCTATCACTGTGGCTGCACTGTATCCTGCTCCTCCTGTCACTGTGGCTGCACTGTATCCTGCTCCACCTGTCACTGTGGCTGCACTGTATTCTGCTCCACCTGTCACTGTGGCTGCACTGTATCCTGCTCCACCTGTCACTGTGGCTGCACTGTATTCTGCTCCACCTATCACTGTGGCTGCACTGTATTCTGCTCCTCCTGTCACTGTGGCTGCACTGCATCCTGCTCCACCTGTCACTGTGACTGCACTGTATTCTGCTCCACCTATCACTGTGGCTGCACTGTATTCTGCTCCACCTATCACTGTGGCTGCACTGTATCCTGCTCCACCTGTCACTGTGGCTGCACTGTATCCTGCTCCACCTGTCACTGTGGCTGCACTGTATCCTGCTCCACCTGTCACTGTGGCTGCACTGTATTCTGCTCCACCTGTCACTGTGGCTGCACTGTATCCTGCTCCACCTGTCACTGCGGCTGCACTGTATCCTGCTCCACCTGTCACTGTGACTGCACTGTATTCTGCTCCACCTGTCACTGTGACTGCACTGTATTCTGCTCCTCCTGTAACTGTGGCTGCACTGTATCCTGCTCCACCTGTCACTGTGGCTGCACTGTATCCTGCTCCACCTATCACTGTGGCTGCACTGTATCCTGCTCCTCCTGTCACTGTGATTGCACTGTATCCTGCTCCACCTGTCACTGTGACTGCACTGTATCCTGCTCCACCTGTCACTGTGACTGCACTGTATCCTGCTCCACCTGTCACTGTGGCTGCACTGTATTCTGCTCCACCTGTCACTGTGGCTGCACTGTATTCTGCTCCACCTGTCACTGTGACTGCACTGTATTCTGCTCCACCTGTCACTGTGACTGCACTGTATTCTGCTCCACCTGTCACTGTGACTGCACTGTATTCTGCTCCACCTGTCACTGTGACTGCACTGTATTCTGCTCCACCTGTCACTGTGGCTGCACTGTATCCTGCTCCACCTGTCACTGTGACTGCACAAATCCTGCTCCTCCTGTCACTGTGGCTGCACTGTATCCTGCTCCACCTGCACTGTATCCTGCTCCACCTGTCACTGTGGCTGCACTGTATCCAGCTCCACCTGTCACTGTGGCTGCACTGTATCCAGCTCCACCTGTCACTGTGGCTGCACTGTATCCAGCTCCACCTGTCACTGTGGCTGCACTGTATCCAGCTCCACCTGTCACTGTGACTGCACTGTATTCTGCTCCGCCTGTCACTATTACTGCACTGTATTCTGCTCCGCCTGTCACTGGCTGCACTGTATTCTGCTCCACCTGTCACTATTACTGCACTGTATTCTGCTCCGCCTGTCACTGGCTGCACTGTATTCTGCTCCGCCTGTCACTGGCTGCACTGTATTCTGCTCCACCTGTCACTATTACTGCACTGTATCCTGCTCCGCCTGTCACTGTGGCTGCACTGTATTCTGCTCCGCCTGTCACTGTGGCTGCACTGTATTCTGCTCCGCCTGTCACTGTGGCTGCACTGTATTCTGCTCCGCCTGTCACTGTGACTGCACTGTATTCTGCTCCACCTGTCACTGTGGCTGCACTGTATTCTGCTCCACCTGTCACTGTGGCTGCACTGTATTCTGCTCCACCTGTCACTATTACTGCACTGTATTCTGCTCCGCCTGTCACTGGCTGCACTGTATTCTGCTCCACCTGTCACTATTACCGCACTGTATTCTGCTCCGCCTGTCACTGGCTGCACTGTATTCTGCTCCACCTGTCACTATTACTGCACTGTATCCTGCTCCGCCTGTCACTGTGGCTGCACTGTATCCTGCTCCACCTGTCAATGTGCCTGCACTGTATTCTGCTCCACTTTTCACTGTGACTGCACTGTATCCTGCTCCACCTGTCACTGTGACTGCACTGTATCCTGCTCCACCTGTCACTGTGACTGCACTTTATCCTGCTCCACCTGTCACTGTGCCTGCACTGTATTCTGCTCCACCTGTCCTCTGGGTTTTCTCTGGGAATTTCCTCCGCTCTGACGCCTGACAACAGAGGACAGTCGCTTGCCTGCTGGCAGCTGATACTGGGTGGTGTTGTCGCTTTCTCCTTGCTGGGGGCAGCTCTCTTGTGTTGCTGCTGGGGGCGCTTTCATGCTGCCTCACAATTTTTTGGCAGGTCGTGTTCCTTTTTCCCCGCTTGCTGATATCTGTACTCTGCAGTCACAGTGCTGGGACTGTTGTCTTAAAGGAACAGTTACTGAGCTGGTGTGAGAAAGTGAGCGCTGCTTCTTGTGGCCAGAAGTTGTACTGCAAGAGGTCAGCATGGAAGCTGTGGCCAGTCTGAGGCACTGCGGTGGTGTGTGGGTCTCCGGTGTTGACCGTGGTGGCATTGTGTATATGGCAGTCATGGGCCACTCTGTTCCCGGTGATACTGGCAGGGTTGCACTTGGTTGCCCGCTTTGACTGCGGAGCCTCCAGTGTCGTATTCCGGGTGGTGCGGACGGCAGCTGCTGTATACAGTGATCCCACAGGTCACATGGCAACGCTCATCTTGCCCTCCGCCACCTGCCTCAGGCACACAGAGAGGTCTCCTGGCAGCAGACACCAGTGCGCACGGTCAGGAATCTAGTTAATCCTCAGTTATATATCATCACACCCTTTGCTGTAATCGCCAGGCTTCTGCTCCACTCACATCCAGAGCTGTAATCGCCAGGCTTCTGCTCCACTCACACCCTGAGCTGTAATCGCAAGGCTTCTGCTCCACTCACACCCTGAGCTGTAATCGCCAGGCTTTTGCTCGACTCACACCCTGAGCTGTAATCGCCAGGCTTCTGCTCCACTCAACACCCTGAGCTGTAATCGCCAGGCTGCTGCTCCACTCACACCCTGAGCTGTAATCGCCAGGCTGCTGCTCCACTCACACCCTGAGCTGTAATCGCCAGGCTGCTGCTCCACTCACACCCTGAGCTGTAATCGCCAGGCTGCTGCTCCACTCACACCCTGAGCTGTAATCGCCAGGCTGCTGCTCCACTCACACCCTGAGCTGTAATCGCCAGGCTGCTGCTCCACTCACACCCTGAGCTGTAATCGCCAGGCTGCTGCTCCACTCACACCCTGAGCTGTAATCGCCAGGCTGCTGCTCCACTCACACCCTGAGCTGTAATCGCCAGGCTGCTGCTCCACTCACACCCTGAGCTGTAATCGCCAGGCTGCTGCTCCACTCACACCCTGAGCTGTAATCGCCAGGCTGCTGCTCCACTCACACCCTGAGCTGTAATCGCCAGGCTGCTGCTCCACTCACACCCTGAGCTGTAATCGCCAGGCTGCTGCTCCACTCACACCCTGAGCTGTAATCGCCAGGCTGCTGCTCCACTCACACCCTGAGCTGTAATCGCCAGGCTGCTGCTCCACTCACACCCTGAGCTGTAATCGCCAGGCTGCTGCTCCACTCACACCCTGAGCTGTAATCGCCAGGCTGCTGCTCCACTCACACCCTGAGCTGTAATCGCCAGGCTGCTGCTCCACTCACACCCTGAGCTGTAATCGCCAGGCTGCTGCTCCACTCACACCCTGAGCTGTAATCGCCAGGCTGCTGCTCCACTCACACCCTGAGCTGTAATCGCCAGGCTGCTGCTCCACTCACACCCTGAGCTGTAATCGCCAGGCTGCTGCTCCACTCACACCCTGAGCTGTAATCGCCAGGCTGCTGCTCCACTCACACCCTGAGCTGTAATCGCCAGGCTGCTGCTCCACTCACACCCTGAGCTGTAATCGCCAGGCTGCTGCTCCACTCACACCCTGAGCTGTAATCGCCAGGCTGCTGCTCCACTCACACCCTGAGCTGTAATCGCCAGGCTGCTGCTCCACTCACACCCTGAGCTGTAATCGCCAGGCTGCTGCTCCACTCACACCCTGAGCTGTAATCGCCAGGCTGCTGCTCCACTCACACCCTGAGCTGTAATCGCCAGGCTGCTGCTCCACTCACACCCTGAGCTGTAATCGCCAGGCTGCTGCTCCACTCACACCCTGAGCTGTAATCGCCAGGCTGCTGCTCCACTCACACCCTGAGCTGTAATCGCCAGGCTGCTGCTCCACTCACACCCTGAGCTGTAATCGCCAGGCTGCTGCTCCACTCACACCCTGAGCTGTAATCGCCAGGCTGCTGCTCCACTCACACCCTGAGCTGTAATCGCCAGGCTGCTGCTCCACTCACACCCTGAGCTGTAATCGCCAGGCTGCTGCTCCACTCACACCCTGAGCTGTAATCGCCAGGCTGCTGCTCCACTCACACCCTGAGCTGTAATCGCCAGGCTGCTGCTCCACTCACACCCTGAGCTGTAATCGCCAGGCTGCTGCTCCACTCACACCCTGAGCTGTAATCGCCAGGCTGCTGCTCCACTCACACCCTGAGCTGTAATCGCCAGGCTGCTGCTCCACTCACACCCTGAGCTGTAATCGCCAGGCTGCTGCTCCACTCACACCCTGAGCTGTAATCGCCAGGCTGCTGCTCCACTCACACCCTGAGCTGTAATCGCCAGGCTGCTGCTCCACTCACACCCTGAGCTGTAATCGCCAGGCTGCTGCTCCACTCACACCCTGAGCTGTAATCGCCAGGCTGCTGCTCCACTCACACCCTGAGCTGTAATCGCCAGGCTGCTGCTCCACTCACACCCTGAGCTGTAATCGCCAGGCTGCTGCTCCACTCACACCCTGAGCTGTAATCGCCAGGCTGCTGCTCCACTCACACCCTGAGCTGTAATCGCCAGGCTGCTGCTCCACTCACACCCTGAGCTGTAATCGCCAGGCTGCTGCTCCACTCACACCCTGAGCTGTAATCGCCAGGCTGCTGCTCCACTCACACCCTGAGCTGTAATCGCCAGGCTGCTGCTCCACTCACACCCTGAGCTGTAATCGCCAGGCTGCTGCTCCACTCACACCCTGAGCTGTAATCGCCAGGCTGCTGCTCCACTCACACCCTGAGCTGTAATCGCCAGGCTGCTGCTCCACTCACACCCTGAGCTGTAATCGCCAGGCTGCTGCTCCACTCACACCCTGAGCTGTAATCGCCAGGCTGCTGCTCCACTCACACCCTGAGCTGTAATCGCCAGGCTGCTGCTCCACTCACACCCTGAGCTGTAATCGCCAGGCTGCTGCTCCACTCACACCCTGAGCTGTAATCGCCAGGCTGCTGCTCCACTCACACCCTGAGCTGTAATCGCCAGGCTGCTGCTCCACTCACACCCTGAGCTGTAATCGCCAGGCTGCTGCTCCACTCACACCCTGAGCTGTAATCGCCAGGCTGCTGCTCCACTCACACCCTGAGCTGTAATCGCCAGGCTGCTGCTCCACTCACACCCTGAGCTGTAATCGCCAGGCTGCTGCTCCACTCACACCCTGAGCTGTAATCGCCAGGCTGCTGCTCCACTCACACCCTGAGCTGTAATCGCCAGGCTGCTGCTCCACTCACACCCTGAGCTGTAATCGCCAGGCTGCTGCTCCACTCACACCCTGAGCTGTAATCGCCAGGCTGCTGCTCCACTCACACCCTGAGCTGTAATCGCCAGGCTGCTGCTCCACTCACACCCTGAGCTGTAATCGCCAGGCTGCTGCTCCACTCACACCCTGAGCTGTAATCGCCAGGCTGCTGCTCCACTCACACCCTGAGCTGTAATCGCCAGGCTGCTGCTCCACTCACACCCTGAGCTGTAATCGCCAGGCTGCTGCTCCACTCACACCCTGAGCTGTAATCGCCAGGCTGCTGCTCCACTCACACCCTGAGCTGTAATCGCCAGGCTGCTGCTCCACTCACACCCTGAGCTGTAATCGCCAGGCTGCTGCTCCACTCACACCCTGAGCTGTAATCGCCAGGCTGCTGCTCCACTCACACCCTGAGCTGTAATCGCCAGGCTGCTGCTCCACTCACACCCTGAGCTGTAATCGCCAGGCTGCTGCTCCACTCACACCCTGAGCTGTAATCGCCAGGCTGCTGCTCCACTCACACCCTGAGCTGTAATCGCCAGGCTGCTGCTCCACTCACACCCTGAGCTGTAATCGCCAGGCTGCTGCTCCACTCACACCCTGAGCTGTAATCGCCAGGCTGCTGCTCCACTCACACCCTGAGCTGTAATCGCCAGGCTGCTGCTCCACTCACACCCTGAGCTGTAATCGCCAGGCTGCTGCTCCACTCACACCCTGAGCTGTAATCGCCAGGCTGCTGCTCCACTCACACCCTGAGCTGTAATCGCCAGGCTGCTGCTCCACTCACACCCTGAGCTGTAATCGCCAGGCTGCTGCTCCACTCACACCCTGAGCTGTAATCGCCAGGCTGCTGCTCCACTCACACCCTGAGCTGTAATCGCCAGGCTGCTGCTCCACTCACACCCTGAGCTGTAATCGCCAGGCTGCTGCTCCACTCACACCCTGAGCTGTAATCGCCAGGCTGCTGCTCCACTCACACCCTGAGCTGTAATCGCCAGGCTGCTGCTCCACTCACACCCTGAGCTGTAATCGCCAGGCTGCTGCTCCACTCACACCCTGAGCTGTAATCGCCAGGCTGCTGCTCCACTCACACCCTGAGCTGTAATCGCCAGGCTGCTGCTCCACTCACACCCTGAGCTGTAATCGCCAGGCTGCTGCTCCACTCACACCCTGAGCTGTAATCGCCAGGCTGCTGCTCCACTCACACCCTGAGCTGTAATCGCCAGGCTGCTGCTCCACTCACACCCTGAGCTGTAATCGCCAGGCTGCTGCTCCACTCACACCCTGAGCTGTAATCGCCAGGCTGCTGCTCCACTCACACCCTGAGCTGTAATCGCCAGGCTGCTGCTCCACTCACACCCTGAGCTGTAATCGCCAGGCTGCTGCTCCACTCACACCCTGAGCTGTAATCGCCAGGCTGCTGCTCCACTCACACCCTGAGCTGTAATCGCCAGGCTGCTGCTCCACTCACACCCTGAGCTGTAATCGCCAGGCTGCTGCTCCACTCACACCCTGAGCTGTAATCGCCAGGCTGCTGCTCCACTCACACCCTGAGCTGTAATCGCCAGGCTGCTGCTCCACTCACACCCTGAGCTGTAATCGCCAGGCTGCTGCTCCACTCACACCCTGAGCTGTAATCGCCAGGCTGCTGCTCCACTCACACCCTGAGCTGTAATCGCCAGGCTGCTGCTCCACTCACACCCTGAGCTGTAATCGCCAGGCTGCTGCTCCACTCACACCCTGAGCTGTAATCGCCAGGCTGCTGCTCCACTCACACCCTGAGCTGTAATCGCCAGGCTGCTGCTCCACTCACACCCTGAGCTGTAATCGCCAGGCTGCTGCTCCACTCACACCCTGAGCTGTAATCGCCAGGCTGCTGCTCCACTCACACCCTGAGCTGTAATCGCCAGGCTGCTGCTCCACTCACACCCTGAGCTGTAATCGCCAGGCTGCTGCTCCACTCACACCCTGAGCTGTAATCGCCAGGCTGCTGCTCCACTCACACCCTGAGCTGTAATCGCCAGGCTGCTGCTCCACTCACACCCTGAGCTGTAATCGCCAGGCTGCTGCTCCACTCACACCCTGAGCTGTAATCGCCAGGCTGCTGCTCCACTCACACCCTGAGCTGTAATCGCCAGGCTGCTGCTCCACTCACACCCTGAGCTGTAATCGCCAGGCTGCTGCTCCACTCACACCCTGAGCTGTAATCGCCAGGCTGCTGCTCCACTCACACCCTGAGCTGTAATCGCCAGGCTGCTGCTCCACTCACACCCTGAGCTGTAATCGCCAGGCTGCTGCTCCACTCACACCCTGAGCTGTAATCGCCAGGCTGCTGCTCCACTCACACCCTGAGCTGTAATCGCCAGGCTGCTGCTCCACTCACACCCTGAGCTGTAATCGCCAGGCTGCTGCTCCACTCACACCCTGAGCTGTAATCGCCAGGCTGCTGCTCCACTCACACCCTGAGCTGTAATCGCCAGGCTGCTGCTCCACTCACACCCTGAGCTGTAATCGCCAGGCTGCTGCTCCACTCACACCCTGAGCTGTAATCGCCAGGCTGCTGCTCCACTCACACCCTGAGCTGTAATCGCCAGGCTGCTGCTCCACTCACACCCTGAGCTGTAATCGCCAGGCTGCTGCTCCACTCACACCCTGAGCTGTAATCGCCAGGCTGCTGCTCCACTCACACCCTGAGCTGTAATCGCCAGGCTGCTGCTCCACTCACACCCTGAGCTGTAATCGCCAGGCTGCTGCTCCACTCACACCCTGAGCTGTAATCGCCAGGCTGCTGCTCCACTCACACCCTGAGCTGTAATCGCCAGGCTGCTGCTCCACTCACACCCTGAGCTGTAATCGCCAGGCTGCTGCTCCACTCACACCCTGAGCTGTAATCGCCAGGCTGCTGCTCCACTCACACCCTGAGCTGTAATCGCCAGGCTGCTGCTCCACTCACACCCTGAGCTGTAATCGCCAGGCTGCTGCTCCACTCACACCCTGAGCTGTAATCGCCAGGCTGCTGCTCCACTCACACCCTGAGCTGTAATCGCCAGGCTGCTGCTCCACTCACACCCTGAGCTGTAATCGCCAGGCTGCTGCTCCACTCACACCCTGAGCTGTAATCGCCAGGCTGCTGCTCCACTCACACCCTGAGCTGTAATCGCCAGGCTGCTGCTCCACTCACACCCTGAGCTGTAATCGCCAGGCTGCTGCTCCACTCACACCCTGAGCTGTAATCGCCAGGCTGCTGCTCCACTCACACCCTGAGCTGTAATCGCCAGGCTGCTGCTCCACTCACACCCTGAGCTGTAATCGCCAGGCTGCTGCTCCACTCACACCCTGAGCTGTAATCGCCAGGCTGCTGCTCCACTCACACCCTGAGCTGTAATCGCCAGGCTGCTGCTCCACTCACACCCTGAGCTGTAATCGCCAGGCTGCTGCTCCACTCACACCCTGAGCTGTAATCGCCAGGCTGCTGCTCCACTCACACCCTGAGCTGTAATCGCCAGGCTGCTGCTCCACTCACACCCTGAGCTGTAATCGCCAGGCTGCTGCTCCACTCACACCCTGAGCTGTAATCGCCAGGCTGCTGCTCCACTCACACCCTGAGCTGTAATCGCCAGGCTGCTGCTCCACTCACACCCTGAGCTGTAATCGCCAGGCTGCTGCTCCACTCACACCCTGAGCTGTAATCGCCAGGCTGCTGCTCCACTCACACCCTGAGCTGTAATCGCCAGGCTGCTGCTCCACTCACACCCTGAGCTGTAATCGCCAGGCTGCTGCTCCACTCACACCCTGAGCTGTAATCGCCAGGCTGCTGCTCCACTCACACCCTGAGCTGTAATCGCCAGGCTGCTGCTCCACTCACACCCTGAGCTGTAATCGCCAGGCTGCTGCTCCACTCACACCCTGAGCTGTAATCGCCAGGCTGCTGCTCCACTCACACCCTGAGCTGTAATCGCCAGGCTGCTGCTCCACTCACACCCTGAGCTGTAATCGCCAGGCTGCTGCTCCACTCACACCCTGAGCTGTAATCGCCAGGCTGCTGCTCCACTCACACCCTGAGCTGTAATCGCCAGGCTGCTGCTCCACTCACACCCTGAGCTGTAATCGCCAGGCTGCTGCTCCACTCACACCCTGAGCTGTAATCGCCAGGCTGCTGCTCCACTCACACCCTGAGCTGTAATCGCCAGGCTGCTGCTCCACTCACACCCTGAGCTGTAATCGCCAGGCTGCTGCTCCACTCACACCCTGAGCTGTAATCGCCAGGCTGCTGCTCCACTCACACCCTGAGCTGTAATCGCCAGGCTGCTGCTCCACTCACACCCTGAGCTGTAATCGCCAGGCTGCTGCTCCACTCACACCCTGAGCTGTAATCGCCAGGCTGCTGCTCCACTCACACCCTGAGCTGTAATCGCCAGGCTGCTGCTCCACTCACACCCTGAGCTGTAATCGCCAGGCTGCTGCTCCACTCACACCCTGAGCTGTAATCGCCAGGCTGCTGCTCCACTCACACCCTGAGCTGTAATCGCCAGGCTGCTGCTCCACTCACACCCTGAGCTGTAATCGCCAGGCTGCTGCTCCACTCACACCCTGAGCTGTAATCGCCAGGCTGCTGCTCCACTCACACCCTGAGCTGTAATCGCCAGGCTGCTGCTCCACTCACACCCTGAGCTGTAATCGCCAGGCTGCTGCTCCACTCACACCCTGAGCTGTAATCGCCAGGCTGCTGCTCCACTCACACCCTGAGCTGTAATCGCCAGGCTGCTGCTCCACTCACACCCTGAGCTGTAATCGCCAGGCTGCTGCTCCACTCACACCCTGAGCTGTAATCGCCAGGCTGCTGCTCCACTCACACCCTGAGCTGTAATCGCCAGGCTGCTGCTCCACTCACACCCTGAGCTGTAATCGCCAGGCTGCTGCTCCACTCACACCCTGAGCTGTAATCGCCAGGCTGCTGCTCCACTCACACCCTGAGCTGTAATCGCCAGGCTGCTGCTCCACTCACACCCTGAGCTGTAATCGCCAGGCTGCTGCTCCACTCGCACCCTGAGCTGTAATCGCCAGGCTGCTGCTCCACTCGCACCCTGAGCTGTAATCGCCAGGCTGCTGCTCCACTCGCACCCTGAGCTGTAATCGCCAGGCTGCTGCTCCACTCGCACCCTGAGCTGTAATCGCCAGGCTGCTGCTCCACTCGCACCCTGAGCTGTAATCGCCAGGCTGCTGCTCCACTCGCACCCTGAGCTGTAATCGCCAGGCTGCTGCTCCACTCGCACCCTGAGCTGTAATCGCCAGGCTGCTGCTCCACTCGCACCCTGAGCTGTAATCGCCAGGCTGCTGCTCCACTCGCACCCTGAGCTGTAATCGCCAGGCTGCTGCTCCACTCGCACCCTGAGCTGTAATCGCCAGGCTGCTGCTCCACTCGCACCCTGAGCTGTAATCGCCAGGCTGCTGCTCCACTCGCACCCTGAGCTGTAATCGCCAGGCTGCTGCTCCACTCGCACCCTGAGCTGTAATCGCCAGGCTGCTGCTCCACTCGCACCCTGAGCTGTAATCGCCAGGCTGCTGCTCCACTCGCACCCTGAGCTGTAATCGCCAGGCTGCTGCTCCACTACTCGCACACGGCGCTGTAATCGCCAGGCTGCTACTCCACTCACACCCAGAGCTGTAATCGCCAGGCTGCTGCTCCGCTACTCGCACTCTGAGCTGTAATCACCAGGCTGCTGTTTTACTCACACCTGAGCTGCATTCACTGTCCTGCTCTGGTCAGGCTGCTGCTCCACTGCATTCTGGGAGATGTAGCGTTGACTTGCATTGTTATAATATCCCAGAATGCTCCTGGGCTGTGTCCCGACTACAGATTCCTGGGGATAGGCAGCAGAATTGTGAGTGCAGCTCTGAGGGTGCCCTGTGCCTCCTCCCCTCACACTCTCCTCTCTTCTCTCCCCTTCTAGGAGTACATTTGCCCCCGATGCGACTCCGGCTTTATCGAAGAAGTGACTGAAGACTCCAGGTAGGGGGCGCTCATGGATGTGGCTGTGGTGGTAGATGTGGCGGTGCGCTCCGCCTCTCACCCACGGCTGATGCTTGGTTGCTCGTGGCTGCAGTCCAGGGCCGTCCAGCAGCCGGCAGCGGTGTGAGCTCAGCTCTGTGTGGACTCGCTCTGAGTTTCTTCCTTGTTTCTCAGTTTTCTAGACTCCGGAGGAAACTCAATAGATGATAATGGAACGACGCATTTCACAGAGGTCAGTGGCCTCTCTATAACCCCTCTGTGGCCCCCATGTTTTTCTTGCGTAGGGCCCAGGCTTCTTCCCACTAGTAGGAGGGGTAGGGGTAAGACTTCCTGTGTGGTGATCGTCCCTTTTGAAGATGTGTTTTTTTTTTTTTCCCCCCCAGCTCTGGGACCATTTGGACCACACCATGTTCTTCCCTGATTTCCGGCATTTTCTGAGCAGCAGCTCCCTGGACCAAGACAACAGAGATGGTGAGCGGCGCCACCAGGGCCACGCAGACCTTCGGACCCGCTGGCCCCTGCGGCAGCCCACCCGCTACAGATCCCGCGTCAGCTCCCGGCCTGACCGCTCCCCGGCCATCGAAGGGTGAGTCCCATGATCCTCTGCACAAGACAATCACGTGACCACCTAGAGACTGATTATTGGTAGTGACAATCGGACAACCACACCCCATGTATGCAAATTAGGGACCAGTTAAGGTGCATGTCACCTTTAACCCCTTCCCGACCTGTGACGCCACGTAGGCGTCATGAAAGTCGGTGCCAAGCCGACCTGTGACGCCTATGTGGCGTCATGGAGGGATCGCGTCCCTGCAGATTGGGTGAAAGGGTTAACTCCAATTTCACCCGATCTGCAGGGACAGGGGGAGTGGTACTTCAGCCCGGGGGGAGGGGGGGGGGGCCCCACGTGGCTACGATCGCTCCGATTGGCTGTTGAAAGTGAAACAGCCAATCAGAGCGATTTGTAAAATTTCACCTATGAAAATGGTGAAATATTACAATCCAGCCATGGCTGATGCTGCAATATCATCGGCCATGGCTGAAAACCCTGATCTGCCCCCCCCCCCCACTGCCACCGATTGCCTCCTCAGTCCTGTGCTCCGCTCCGATTCCCCCCCCTCATACTTACCGAACCTCCCGGTGTCCGTCCGTCTGCTCCATGGGCGCCGCCATCTTCCAAAATGGCGGGCGCATGCTCAGTGCGCCCACTGAATCTGCCGGCTGGCAGATTCGTTCTAGGTACATTTTGATCACTGTGATAGGTTTTATCACAGTGATCAAAATAAAAAAAATACTAAATGAACCCCCCCTTTATCACCCCCATAGGCAGGGACAATAATAAAATAAAGAAAATATGTTTACTTTTATTTTTACGCTAGGGTTAGGGTGAGAAGTAGGATTAGAATTAGGCTATGTGCACACGGTGCGGATTTGGCTGCGGATCCGTGGCGGATTGGCCGCTACGTATTTGTAGCAGTTTTCCATCACGTTTACAGTACCATGTAAACCTATGGAAAACCAAATCCGCTGGCCCATGGTGCGGAAAATACCGCGCGGAAACGCTGCATTGTATTTTCCGCAGCATGTCAATTCTTTGAGCGGATTCCGCCGCGTTTTACACCTGTTCCTCAACAGGAATCCGCAGGTGAAATCCGCACAAAAAAACGCTGGAAATCCGCAGTAAATCCGCAGGTAAAACGCAGTGCATTTTACCTGCAGATTTTTCAAAAATGGTGCGGAAAAATCTCACTCGAATCCGCAACGTGAGCACATAGCCTTAGGGTTGGAATTAGAGTTAGGGTTGGAATTGGGGCTAGGGTTGGAAATAGGGTTAAGATTAGGCTTGTGGTTAGGGTTAGGGGTGTGTTGTGGTTAGGGTTGTGGTTAGGGTTGGGATTAGGGTTAGGGGTGTGTCAGGGTTAGGGGTGTGTCGGGGTTAGGGTTGTGATTAGGGTTATGGCTAGAGTTGAGATTAGGGTTAGGGGTGTGTTGGGGTTAGTGTTGGAGTTAGAATTGAGGGGTTTCCACTGTTTAGGCACATCAGGGGTCTCCAAACGCAACATGGCGCCACCATTGATTCCAGCCAATCTTCCGTTGAAAAAGTCAAATGGTGCTCCCTTCCGCACCCAAACGGTGGTTTACCCCCACATATGGAGTACCAGTATACTCAGGACAAACTGGGCAACAACTATTGGGGTCCAATTTCTCCTGTTACCCTTGTGAAAATAAAAAATTGCTTGCTAAAACATAATTTTTGAGGAAAGAAAAATTATTTTTTTATTTTCACGGCTCTGCGTTATAAACCTCTGTGAAGCACTTGGGGGTTTAAAGTGGTCACCGCACATCTAGTTTAGTTCCATGGGGGGGTCTAGTTTCGAAAATGGGGTCACATGTGGGGGAGCTCCAATGTTTAGGCACACGGGGGCTCTCCAAACGCGACATGGTGTCCGCTAGCGATTGGAGCTAATTTTTCATTCAAAAAGTCAAATGGCGCTCCTTCCCTTCCGAGCCTTGCCGTGTGCCCAAACAGTGGTTTACTCCCACATGTGAGGTATCAGCGTACTCAGGACAAATTGTACAATAACTTTTGGGGTCCAGTTTCTCTTTTTACCCTTGGGAAAATAAAAAAAATTGTTGCTAAAAGTTCATTTTTGTGACTAAAAAGTAAAATGTTCATTTTTTTCCTTCCATGTTGCTTCTGCTGCTGTGAAACACCTGAAGGGTTAATAAACTTCTTGAATGTGGTTTTGAGCACCTTGAGGGGTGCAGTTTTTAGAATGGTGTCACTTTTGGGTATTTTCAGCCATATAGACCCCTCAAACTGACTTCAAATGTGAGGTGGTCCCTAAAAAAAATGGTTTTGTAAATTTTGTTGTAAAAATGAGAAATCACTGGTCAAATTTTAACCCTTATAACTTCCTAGCAAAAAATAAATTTTGTTTCCAAAATTAACTATTTTGTGTCACATAACTCTCGTTTAACAGAATCAAAATTAAAAATTTGAAAATTGCGAAATTTTCAAATTTTTTGCTAAATTTCCATTTTTTTCACAAATAAATGCAAAAATTATCGACCTAAATTTACCACTAACATGAAGCCCAATATGTCACGAAAAAACAATCTCAGAATCGCTAGGATCCGTTGAAGCGTTCCTGAGTTATTACCTCATAAAGGGACACTGGTCAGAATTGCAAAAAACGGCCAGGTCATTAAGGTCAAAATAGGCTGGGTCATGAAGGGGTTAAGATCATAAATTACCAAATGACTTTTTTGTTTTTTGGTCCCCAGGATCATTCAGCAGATCTTCGCCGGGGTCCTCGCTAATCCTCCTTTACCAGGGTCAGGGGGTCCCGTCTCCTGGTAAGTGTTCACTGGCGCATAGCTGTAGTGTAAAGCATGGCGGAGGAGCACAGGAGAATTGTCAGTTTTCACATGACCACAAGGGGCGCTGTTAGAGTAATATAATAACAGCGAATGTAAGATCACCCCAAAGTGGAGCCTGCAAGGTGTGTGATAGGCGAGGTGGATGCTGTACACAGATGTCACAGCTCCCGGCGGGGGGCACTTATCCGCGACCGCTGTCATGGATGCTCACAGCTGGTGTGTGGGCCCAGGCGAGGATTACATTACTCCTCTCTGTAATGTAAGACGCCTCCAGACACAAGAGTCATCACAGGACGATACAGCAGAGCTGAGGCTGCCCTCTACTGCCTGCACTAGCGACTGCAGCGTCCTGGGTATAGAATGAGGAGGCCTCTCTGTTTCCCTCCTGTGGTCAGTGTGTAATATCGCATCAGATAAGTTGCTATCTGGTGTGTGTGTGATATCACATGCTAATATTAGCTGCATGGTGCTCTCTGCTGCCCTCCTGTGGTTGGTGTGTGAAATCACGTCCTGATATTAGCTGCAAGCTGCTCTCTGCTGCCCTCCTGTGGTCAGTGTGTGATATCAGGTCAGGTGACTGCTGTATTCTGCTGCACTTCTGTGGATGGTGTATGATATCATATGCTGATATTGGCTGCATGCTGCCCTCCTGTGGACGGTGTGTGATATTGCATCTTGATTTTAGCTGCATTCTGCTCCACTCCTGTAAACGGTGTGTGATATCACATCAGGCGACTGCTCGTCTCTGCTGCCCTCCTGTGGACGGTGTGTGATATCACATCCTGATATTAGATGCATGCTGCTCTCTGCTGCCCTCCTGTGGTCAGTGTGTGATTTCACATCAGGTGACTGCTACACTTTGCTGTCCTCCTGTAGACGGTGTGTGATATCACATCCTTATATTAGCTGCATGGTGCTCAGATAATGAACTGCTGCTGTCTTTGTCAGATTATATTAACCTTTTGGTTCCCCTTGCAGGAGCGGGATGCTTCATTCCAATCCTGCCGACTATGCCTGGGGGCAGAGCGGCCTGGACTCAATCGTCACTCAGGTGAGGGTATACTCAGGACAGTTTCCTACATTTGCTGGGTAGTTGAATCCAATCTGTTGTTCTCTGTTGTCAGCCATTAAGAACACTGGGGGTCAGTATTTAATGAGAACTGAGAGAAACATTTGTCCCATCCCAGGGCCACTATTATTTTGTAAGCAGCAGGCTTTAGGCTTACCGGCCCTTTAAGAGACATGAAAGAGAGTGCTGCTCTGCAGATCCTGAGTTTTAATTTTATTTTTTCAGCTTTTGGGCCAACTGGAAAATACTGGCCCCCCGCCGGCAGACAAAGAGAAGATCTCCTCCATCCCGACAGTGACTGTAACTCAGGAGCAAGTGGGTAAGTGCCGCAGGTGCCGGTCTGTAAGGGGTTAACCCCTGCGGAGCGGATAGTGACCCGATGTCTGTCCTACAGATATGGGCCTGGAGTGTCCCGTGTGTAAAGACGACTACACTGAGTCGGAGGAGGTCCGGCAGCTGCCCTGCAATCACTTCTTCCATGGAGACTGCATTGTGCCTTGGCTCGAGATGGTAATCATGTGTCTGCCCCTTCTGTAGGTGACAGTGTCTGTGCCTACAACATGAGACCCTCAGTAATACACCACATTTATGGGATGGAGTGCCATCTGCTACAGGACCACCAGATGGCACTGCTGCACCAAATCCTACACAAATACATTTAGGGTATGTGCACACGTTCAGGATTTTTTGCGTTTTTTTCGCTGTAAAAACGCATGAAAAACGCATACATATGCATCCTATCATTTAGAATGCATTCCGCAATTTTTGTGCACATGATGCGGTTTTTTTTCCGCGAAAAAAAGGATCATGGTAAAAAAAACCCGCATCATATTCATTCATTTTGCAGATTTTTTTGCGTTTTTCCCGCTATTTAATGCATTGCGCAAAAAAAAAAGGCATGCGGATTTCTGGCAGAAATGTTACGTTTTTGTCAGGAAATTTCTGCAAGAAATCCTGAACGTGTGCACATACCCTTATTGTGTGTAATCTGCCAGACGATCTGCCAGCAGATGGCACTGCTGCACCACATCCTACACAAATACATTTAATGTGTGTCATCTGCCAGACGACCAGCAGATGGCACTGTGGCACCACATCCTACACAAATACATTAAAAGGAATCTGTCACCCCATTTTGGCCCTATAAGCTAAGGCCACCGCCATCAGGGGCTTATCTACAGCATTCTATAATGCTGTAGATAAGCCCCTGATGGCGGTGGCCTCAGCTTATAGGCCTAAAATGGGGTGACAGATTCCCTTTAATGTGTGTCATCTGCCAGACGACCAGCAGATGGCACTGTGGCACCACATCCTACACAAGTACATAAATGCATGTCATCTGCCAGATGACCACCAGATGGCACTGCAGCACCACAGCCTCACCATCTGGAGGTCTTGCATAGAAATAGGTGAGAGCTGAGCCCCCAGCTGGTTTAACCCCATGTTTGCCTGTCTCTTCACAGCATGATACGTGTCCGGTTTGCCGAAAGAGTTTAAATGGTGAGGATTCGACGCGACAAGCGCCCGGCTCGGAGGCCTCCACCAGTAACAGCTACAGCGGTGAAAGCCAGTCGCACGACAGATGGTCCTTCTGAAGGGTCCTATTTCCAGGGACTCGGCCTTCCTGCAGTCTCCAGCAAGAGACACTAAATTGCCAACCACATCCGAGAGCTGGCAGCCGTGGTCTGTGCCCGACATTCCCGAACCAAAACAATGGCCATTTTACATTTCCTCCTCCTCTGGGCGCCCTGAGGCCGATGGTCGGTGAGGTCACATGACCCGTATTCGGAGAGACTTTGGTCTGGACTGATGCTTGGACTATGGACTGGACAATTCGGCCCGTGACCAACCATCTCACTGAGGGGACGGGGCCCGGGCCGGTGTTTTACTTTTCTTTTGCACATCCGCCTCCGCCCCCCGCGTTCTCCTGTTCTCCTCCACCGATTGTGGGGAATCAGGAGATAAAAATCTATTGAAATATTTGTAAATCTAAAATAAATTCCTTCTTATATCCAGAAAGATCTGACGCACCCGACCTCGTTCTTATCCATGCAGTAGAGCGCACAAGCGGGCAGGAAATGTACATCTTTATTTCCTGTGTATTCCCCAGTTCAGGCGTGGGTGGAAACCATCAGCAAGTTGCCTGATCTGACTCCACTTCCAGCAGTTGCCATCTTAGTGATGTACCTTCAGATCCTGGTGGTCACAGGCACAAAGCACAAGAAGGTGCAGAAATGGCAACTAACCTGCCTGCTGATGGATTCCAGCTATTAACTGTGTTTTATATGCTTTCTGCAAAAAGAAAACTAGGGGATCACACTACTACCCTCAGCGGAGCGAGTTATTTCCTTCCCATAATTAGATCTTTCAGGTTTTATATTAAATGTCCCCTTTCCCTCCAGTCCCCCCGGAGTCCCCCATTATAATCCTGAGAGTCGTTCACCGGTCGGCGGATGGCTTCACATTGAGTCTCATCAGTGTTAGTTCAGTGTCCTGGGCACGGGGGATGGGTAGGGGGATCGTCAGATTACTGCCCACAAACACCAGGTATCAATGTCTCTGACAACAGAAAATGGTGGATAAATCCGTTTCTCTGCCGCGTGGCCCCTACAGATCATTGCTCTTCCTTAGCGGCAGCTTCTTCCTTCTCCTCCTCACCCTGCATCTTCCTGGAGAAAAATCCCAACTACAGGAAAAAAAGGAAAAAAAATGTAATTCTGCAGTACTCTAGCCGGCCACTAGAAGGCCCATCAGCAATTACCACTGGCAAACTGTAAATTGTCACACACCAGCCACTTGATGGCGATTATCATGCAGCTTACCACTTCACCACTAGATGGTGCTGCTGATCCAGTGATCTGGACCTCAATTATCTACATTGGAAAAGGATTTTTTACCTTCCATAGGATAAAGATGATCAGTGCCAGGAGGAGAAGACCCCCAATAACACTTCCAATTAGGATCCACAGGGACAGCGGGAGGAGAACAGGCTGCAGCAATTCCAAAATGCTCTGAAAAGAGGTCAACAGTTACATCTACAATACAGTATATCTGTGCATATCTGTCTGCAGCCACCACCTAGGGGGAGCTCCCTGTATACAGAGATGCATGATAACTAGTGATGAATGAATATACTCGTTTCTCGAGCATGCTCGGGGGTCCTCCGAGTATTTTTTAGTGCTCGGAGATTTAGTTTTTCTTGCTGCAGCTGAATGATTTACATCTGTTAGCCAGCATAAGTTCATGTGGGGATTCCCTAGCAGCCAGGCAACCCCCACATGTACTTATGCTGGCTAACAGATGAAAATCATTCAGCTGCAGCAAGAAAAACTAAATATCCGAGCACTAAAAAATACTCAGAAGACACCCGAGCATGCTCGAGAAATCTCGAGTAACGAGTAATGTTGTGAATTCTGCTCTTGGGCTCCCTCCAGTGGTTATAAGTGGTAGCGCTGCTGTCTTTGGATTAGTCTTGCTTGACCCTTTAGTCAGTGCCAGTTGCCCATTGTTCCTGGAGGATTCACATCCCTTCCTGGTCTCTCCTGCTTTGCTGTTCATTAGGGTTGAGCGAAACGGATCGTTCATTTTCATAAGTCGCCGACTTTTGGCAAAGTCGGCGTCAAATGAAACCCGATCCGATCCCTGTGTGGGGTTGGCCATGCGGTACGCGATCTTGGCGTCAAAGTCGCGTTTCGTATGACGCGTTTAGCGCCATTTTTTCAGCCAATGAATGAGCGTGGGCAGAGTGATGACATAGGTCTTAGGAGAGAGAGAGATCCCCATTGACGTGCATAGGGTGGTTTCGTGTTCTGGCCGATCCTCGACTTTTCAAAAAGTCAGAGTCGCTCAACCCTACTGTTCATTTCAAGAAAGATAAGTTCTGGCTTTGTTTTTTGCAGTCCACATGCTGTGGCCTTATTGTTCAGTTCTTTTCCATGTTTTTGTCTTGTCCAGCTTGGTCTACATAAGGATTTGTTCAGCCAAGCTGGTATCTCTGGAGATGCAGATATACCCTCCATATCTTTAGTTAGATGTGGAGACTTTGTATTTTCTGTGGTGGATATTTTCTAGTGTTTTAATACTGACCGTTCTATTTAGCTAGAGTGGCCTCCTTTGCTAAATCCTGATTTCAGTCTGCGTATGTTATTTCCCTCTCCTCTCACAGTCAATATTTATGGGGGGCTGTCTATCCTTTGGGGATTTTCTCTGAGGCAAGATAGTTTTCCCTTTTCTATCTCTAGGGGTATTTAGTCCTCCGGCTATGTCGAGATGTCTAGGGAGTGTTAGGTACATTCCACGGCTACTTCTAGTTGCGGTGTTAAAGTTCAGGGTCTGCGGTCAGTACAGGTACCACCTTCTCCAGAGTGTTCCCCATGCTGCTCCTAGGCCACCAGATCATAACAGAGTATATTCCCTCATCACTAATAAGATTCTGTCTGCAGCCACCACTAGGGGGAGCTCCCTGTATACAGAGATACATGATAAGATTCTGTCTGTCTGTAGTGGCTGCTGACTAAATCTTATGATGTCTCTGTCTCTCTGTATACAGGGAGCTCCCCCTAGTGGTGGCTGCAGACAGAATCTTATTATGTATCTCTGTATACAGGGAGCTCCCCCTAGTGGTGGCTGCAGACAGAATCTTATCATGTATCTCTGTATACAGGGAGCTCCCCCTAGTGGTGGCAGCAGACAGATTCTTATCATGTATCTCTATACAGGGAGCTCCCCCTAGTGGTGGATGCAGACAGAATCTTATCATGTATCTCTATACAGGGAGCTCCCCCTAGTGGTGGCAGCAGACAGAATCTTATCATGTATCTCTGTATATAGAGAGCTCCCCCTAGTGGTGGCTGTAGACAGAATCTTATCATGTATCTCTGTATATAGAGAGCTCCCCCTAATGGTGGCTACAGACAGAATCTTATCATGTATCTCTGTATATAGAGAGCTCCCCCTAATGGTGGCTGCAGACAGAACCTTATCATGTATCTCTGTATATAGAGAGCTCCCCCTAATGGTGGCTGCAGACAGAACCTTATCATGTATCTCTGTATATAGAGAGCTCCCCCTAGTGGTGGCTGCAGACAGAACCTTATCATGTATCTCTGTATATAGAGAGCTCCCCCTAGTGGTGGCTGCAGACAGAATCTTATGTATCTCTGTATACAGGGAGCTCCCCCTAATGGTGGCTGCAGACAGAATCTTATCATGTATCTCTGTATACAGGGAGCTCCCCCTAGTGTTGGCTGCAGACAGAATCTTATCATGTATCTCTGTATATAGGGAGCTCCTCTTAGTGGTGGCTGCAGACAGGATCTTATCATGTATATCTGTATACAGGGAGCTCCCCCTAGTGGTGGCTGCTGATAGAATCTTATCATGTATCTGTATACAGGGAGCTCCCCCTAGTGGTGGCTGCAGACAGAATCTTATCATGTATCTCTGTATATAGGGAGCTCCCCCTAGTGGTGGCTGCAGACAGAATCTTATCATGTATCTCTGTATATAGAGAGCTCCCCCTAGTGCCCTATTGCTGACTGCAGGAAGAATTTGATCATGTATCTCTGCATAAGTGGAGCTCCCCCTAGTGGTGGCTGCAAGTATAATGGATAATTTTTGAAGTGGAGACACTAATGAAGTGACGTTTGGGGTTTTACCGGCCTGCAGCTTCAGCCTGCCTTCCCCCCACCCCTGCTCAGTTACCTCTGCCCTGTGTTTTGCACCATCAGTAAATAGGACTCCATCTTCTTTAATATCCAGGAAGAACTCGCTGATCACTTTCACTGACCGAAACTTTGCCTGTAGAAGAAGACACAAGTCACCAGATTGAACTACAAACCCAAGCATGCCTGTGGTTACATTAAGGGCTCATTTCCACTTGCGAGAAGAAAACGGTCCATAATCTGGACCGAAAAAAAGGGATGAATAGTACGCGTTTGTCATGCGAGTTAAATGCGATTTTATTAATCGCACCATCTGTATGACATCCGTTTTTTTTCTCTGCAACTATTTTCATACAGTCATTTACAGGACCATTTACAGTGTTCTATGCCACAGAATAGTAAGGTATCCGTAAATAACGGACAGAATACGGATGGTCCGTATTCCATGCGTTTTTTTTCTTGCACCCATTGACTTGCATTGGCGAGTCTCGTCCGAGACTCACAGCAAATCGCAGCATGCTGCAATTTTGGCTGAGAAAAAAATCGCAAATGAAAAGACACCTATTGAATAACATTGGTCCGAGTGCAATTTTTTTATCGGATTGCACTCGTCCGTTTTCCTCGCAAGTGGAAATGAGCCCTTATGATGAGGAGCGGGCGCCATCACTGCCCCAATCTCCTACGTCGCCATTGATCGACAGTGAAATCCTGTTCCATCCTTGGAGACGTGAGGTCATCACATCCGGCAGCACAATGGGTGGCTTGTTAAGGACAGCGACTCCGGCCCTGCAGACTACCACACCACCGACCTCTCTGCAGAACATTGCTCCTCCACCTCCTGACAGATACATAGTGATATATCCTGCAGATTATTACACCACCGACCTCTCTGCAGAACATTGCTCCTCCACTTCCTGACAGATACATAGTGATATATCCTGCAGATTATTACACCACTAACCTCTCTGCAGAACATCGCTCCTCCGCCTCCTGACAGATACATAGTGATATATCCTGCAGATTATTACACCACTGACCTCTGCAGAACATCACTCCTCCACCTCCTGACAGATACATAGTGATATATCCTGCAGATTATTACACCACCGACCTCTCTGCAGAACATCGCTCCTCCACCTCCTGACAGATACATAGTGATATATCCTGCAGATTATTACACCACTGACCTCTCTGCAGAACATCGCTCCTCCACCTCCTGACGGATACATAGTGATATATCCTGCAGATTATTACACCACTGTCCTCTCTGCAGAACATCGCTCCTCCACCTCCTGACAGATACATAGTGATATATCCTGCAGATTATTACACCACTGACCTCTCTGCAGAACATCGCTCCTCCACCTCCTGACGGATACATAGTGATATATCCTGCAGATTATTATACCACTGACCTCTCTGCAGAACATCGCTCCTCCACCTCCTGACAGATAGTGATATATCCTGCAGATTATTACACCACTGACCTCTTTGCAGAACATCGCTCCTCCACCTCCTGAAACATAGTGATATATCCTGCTGATTATTACACCTCTGACCTCTCTGCAGAACATTGCTCCTCCACCTCCTGACAGATACATAGTGATATATTCTGCAGATTACACCACTGACCTCTCTGCAGAACATCGCTCCTCTACCCCTTGACAGATACATAGTGATTAGTGACACTGCAGACTATCGCGCTCTTACGTTGGAGAAGAAGTGGTTGTGGATGACCCTCAGGATGGAGAGGTCGGTGTTCTTCTCCAGTACCGGGATGCGGCAGGTGATGGTCTGGCACCAGCTGTTACTGCAGTTCTATTGTTTGGTGTGCGGAGAAATGAAGACCTTAATCATTACTGCCGACCCCCCCAATCATCTGTCATTATTAAGACTGCCCCCAGCACACTACTCCTGAAACACTCTGTGCTACTGGGGGCTGTGTAGGGCTCTGGCTCACCAGTATGCTGGTATGGGCTAGGTCTTCAGGGTGGAACGGCACCATGGCGTTTCTGGTTCTGGTCATATTGGACACCATGCAGATCACCTGTGTGACAGAGCGGAGATTGGTCACCTCTGCCCCCTTCCCATAATGTTCTCCCATGACATCATCACCCCCGTCTAACTTCACCGCCCCGTCTGACATCATTGGTCCCGTTTGATATCATCACCACCACCCCGTTTGACATCACTGTCTGACATCGTTTCTGGATCTGGTCATATTGGACACCATGCAGATCACCTGTGTGACAGAGCGGAGATCGGTCACCTCTGCCCCCTCCTCATAATGTTCTCCCATGACATCATCGCCCCTCTGTCTGACATCACCACCCCCCGTCTGACTTCACCGCCCATCTGACAATATAGCCTCCCTGTCTGACATCACTGCCTCGCTGTCTGACTTCGCCCCTCGTCTGACATCACTGCCCCGTCTGACATCACCGCCTTCCCGTCTGACATCATCGGCCCCCCGTCTGACATCACAGCCTCCTGTCTGACATGATGGTCCCACCGTTTGACATCATCTCTCCCCCATCTGACATCACTGCACCCCGTCTGACATTGTAAGGAGTGTACGGGATCGTCAATATTCCACTTCCTTCCTTTGGATTGATACTGTGAATATTGTATGTAGTGTAATGTACGTAATAGTTGTGTTGTGAACCTGTTATTAGGGAAAGGATAGTACCCATTTCTAGCCACTAGATGGGGCATTATAAAGAATGGAAGATAGTATAGTAAATAGTGAAATATAGGAGGGGTGGATTTAGAGGGATGATTCCCTGATAGAGGTGTTTAGTGGGGCCACGTCGCCCGTGCAGCTCGGTTGGGCTGGCTAGCCCCGTGCAACAACATGCCATGCAACGTTGATAAGAACAAGGCCCATCCCTCTAGTATTGGTGGCCAGGACATCATGAGAATTAGTATCGGCAACTGTGCTAGCAGTGCAGCTTTAGTAGGAACTCCAGTTGCTAGGGAAGACTAAGCAGTTCGGGCAGGTCACTCACCATGTGGCAGCTTATTGCGTGGGCTGCCCTCAGGACCAGAGCGAATCGGTCGAGTAAGTCCCTAAATGGAGTAAGTCTGCACAAGGAGGATGCTGAAGTTCACCGAGCTTAGTGACACAGAGAAGGACAGGGACAGTGGAAGAGTTGCCTGATATGAAAACTGATGCTGATGTTGGAACAAATATAGATGTGCTGTGTACGAAGATCAGTAAAGTTGCTTATTTGAAAGTTGACTTGGACTGTGGCTCATTTTTTGAAAAACCGGACCAAGGAAGCCTCCAGAAATGTACAGAGGGCCCTGACAGTGCAGGTGATGGAGCCACAGGTATGCAGAGCTTTGGACAGTTTGTGCACGTGATGGGAGGTCAGGGAGCGCTAACTGCTAACGCAAATACTCTCAGCCATGACTACCGCCCTGTCCCTTCCTCACACTATCACCTCCCCCTGCCTGACATCACCGCCCCCCTGTCTGACATCACTGCCGCCCTGTCTGACATCACTGCCCCCTGTCTGACATCACCACCACCTTGTCTGACATCACCGCCCCCCTGTCTGACATCACTGCCGCCTGTCTGACATCACCACCACCTTGTCTGACATCACTGGCCCTCGTCTGACATCACCATTCCCTCTTACATTATCAGCAGATATGATCCTGGACACCGACATGAAGTACAGACCCCCGTAGCCCATGGCCGGCATGTTGATGTGAACTGACACGTTGAACAGAGGGTAACAGTCAACATACTGGACCTGTGGGTACAAGAGAGACTTACGGGATGAATGGGGACCTTATACACCGTGTTATTAATCAGGACCCTGTACACCGCATTATTAAAGGGGACCCTGTACACCGTGTTATTAATGGAGACCCTGTACACCGTGTTACTAAAGGGGAAGGCTGTACATACATTCTTAGAGTAGGCTCACACTCCATGTTATGATCGGGGCTCTCTGCACACTTCGTGTTCCTTCTTTCATTTGTGGACATTTTTCTTCCACTTTCTTCTTCCTCAGGGATTGTTAGTATAGGTGTGGTTCTGATCTGGAGTCTGCATTATTTTATGACATAGGATCTGAAGTCCCAATATTTAGAATGGATCGGTATTACGTTGGGGATCTGGGTTCTGCATTAGTTTAGGTATCTGGTCTGTGGTCTGCAATGCTTTAGTGCTTTGGTCTGGGGTCAGCATTACTTTAGGGGATTGGTCTGGGGTCTGCCTTGCTTTAGCGGTGTGGTTTCAGGTCTGCATTAATTTAGGGGTCTGAGTTGATAACTTTCCCCTCCCAAACCAGTAAAAATTGTGTTTTTCAGCGGGGTAACTACAGTGGGGTCACACCACAATATGCGGCCTCCTCCCTGCAGGGTCCTATCAATCTAGTGGAGGGGCTGGGCTATTATTTGAGCACTGTAATGTACTGTTGTGCCCAGGTGTAATCACCGGCTGGGTCTGTTCCCTCTCATTACCTTGAATTTCGTTATGAACTCTGGGCCGGGCTCCTGGGTAGGTAACAGGACTGGTTGGACCTCATAGCGATTCAGACTGGACTCGCTGCAAACAGAATCAATGTCAGGCGTCAGCTTCAAAGCACCTGGAGTATGGCAGCATTGTGAATGCAGCTGTGTTGATGAGTGGAGTAGAAGTTCTTTAGGTCACTTGGCCCTCTAGCACTCCTCACCTGTGGATGAACAGCTCGGGGAGGTATCGGATGTGAGCGGTGAGCTGGACTAGGTTGTCGTGAAGAGTCTCGCCCAGTTCAGTGTTGTCACTGGCGGAGAAGAGAAGGGTCAGTTTACTGCCCGCTCCGGTATGGCCCCTGTGGAGAGCCCCCTTACCTATTGGCCGAGAGCCTAATCTGCACCCTGTTTAGTAGACTGGTACAGCTGTACTCCAACTCCAAGATGAATGCCGCCTACAGGGGGAGAGGGGTCACATCTTGCATTGCTGACACTCCCCATGGTGACCCCAAATCTTACCGTGGCCATGGATCTGAGGACGGGATAGCTGACGCTGCAGGAGCGGGTGTTGGATGAAAGTGAGGTGCACTCCACCTTACCCTGAGCATCACCCTAAAACGGGTGAAAGAAAAATGTTGTCTTCACCATGGTATTGCATAATTGTATTACACCCCAAGGTAGCCGGCAGGTTTAGGGTGGACTCCGCTTACCTTAGTGTAGACACTGGAGAACAGGAGGTTTCTGGAGAACCAAACCTTCAGGCTGGTGTTGTAGGAGTTCTCCCTGCGGTTCTCCAGCTCGATCTCCACAGACACCTTCCTCCGATCTCTCCGGATTATTGTTGGTTCATCCCTGGAGTCGGAGAAGATATGTAGTAGAAGGTTACAGCCATGGAAAATGGTGATCAGAACCATAACCTTGGTGTATTGAAAATATGCAATAAAATATCATATATGTAGATACAGGCATGGTCAGTTCTTCGTATTGAAGACGTATATTCTTACACTCTGATGCAGGCATCACTTTATACATAGGCGATATGCACACCACTTCAAGCGTTCCACGCTGGCGCGCACACACTTGCACGGACTGTATAGCGTAAACCAAATTATAAGCTACGTCACTATAACCGCAATAGCGCTACAGCGTGGAACGCACCGATTTGGTAATGTGCCAAAATATGACAGCGCATGTGCATATGAGCAGGATTGCGCAACGCAACCTCTTGTGTTTGAAGGAAGTCTCTTCCCTCCTCCTGACGCATGCACACCTATTATCTTGGGACAGGAAGACCCATTGGGAGTTGAGGGTATTGTGATACATGAGCGTAAGCTTCGCCTTAATCCCTGATTTGGAGGGATATTTACCTCCCATAATCATGATGTCCTGACATATTCAAATGGGCATGTGAATCCTATCTGTCTATTGTGTCATATCAAGCCTCCTGATGGACCAACACCATGTGGAAACGCATTGAGGCATGGACATCTAGAGGCACATAGAACTAATGATAAGTTATCTACATTAATCTGGGCTCCCAGACATCAATATATCTATGTCATAGTTTGTAAGCTTGCGAGCAGGACCCGCATTCCTCTTGGTATCTGTTGATTTATGTGATTATTGTTATGCTGCAATGTCTTTTGTCTGTACAAGTTCCCTCTATGTAAATGTAAAGTGCTACGGAATATGTTGGCACTATAGAAATAAAATTATTATTATTATGTCCTTTAAGCATACTCCTGTATCTGTTTTCGCTGTCATTTATTGTATAACTACAACCCCTGGCAACAATTATGTAATCACCGGCCTTGGAGGATGTTAATTCAGTTGTTTAATTTTGTAGAAAAAAAGCAGATCACAGACATGGCACAAAACTAAAGTCATTTCAAATGGCAACTTTCTGGATTTAAGAAACACTAAAAGAAATCAAGAACAAAAAATGTGGTAGTCATTAATGGTTACTTTTTAACCAATCATAGGGGAAAAATTATGGAGTCACTCAATTCTGAGGAAAAAATTATTGAATCACCCTGAAAATTTTCATACCCAAAAATAACACCTGCATCAAATTAGATCTGCTCGTTAGTCTGCATCTAACAAGGAGTGATCACACCTTGGAGAACTGTTGCACCAAGTGGACTGACATGAATCATGGCTCCAACACGAGAGATGTCAATTGAAAAAAAGGACACTATTATCAAACTCTTAAAAGAGGGTAAATCATCACGCAACATTGCAAAAGATGTTGGCTGTTCACAGTCATCTGGGTCTAAAATCTGGACCAAATACAAACAACATGGGAAGGTTGTTAAAGGCAAACATACTGGTAGACCAAGGAAGACATCAAAGCGTCAAAACCAGAAACTTAAAGCAATATGTCTCCAAAACGGGAAATGCACAACAAAAAAAATGAGGAAGGAATGGGTGGAAACTGGAGTCAACGTCTGTGAATGAACTGTAAGAAACTGCCTAAAGGAAATGGGAATTACATACAGAAAAGCTAAATGAAAGCCATCATTAAGGCTATGTGCACACGTCCGGAATTGCCGCAGAAATTTCCGCAGCAATTCCGGAACTCCCTGCCGCGGGAAAAACGCATGCGGAATTGGCATGCGTTTTCCCGCTAAACACTAGCGTTTTACAAGCGTAATTAGCTTGCAGAATGCTAGCGTTTTCCAAGCGATCTGTAGCATCGCTTGGAAAACTGATTGACAGGTTGGTCACACTTGTCAAACATAGTGTTTGACAAGTGTGACCAACTTTTTACTATTGATGCTGCCTATGCAGCATAAATAGTAAAAAGATCTAATGTTAAAAATAATTAAAAAAAAATAAAAAATTGTGATATTCTCACCTTCCGGCGTCCCCGGCAGTCTTCCCGCTCCTCGCGATGCTCCGGTCCCAATAATGCATTGCGGCAATGACCTCAGATGACGTAGCGGGCTCGAGAGACCGCACGTCATCACAGGTTATTGCCGCAAAGCATCCTTGGGAACGCGAGCATCGCGAGGAGCAGGAAGACTTCCGGGGACGCTGGAAGGTGAGAATATCACGATTTTTTATTTTAATTCTTTTTTTTAACAATTATATGGTTCCCAGGGCCTGGAGGAGAGTCTCCTCTCCTCCACCCTGGGTACCAACCGCACATGATCCGCTTACTTCTCGCATGGTGCGCATAGACACATGCGGAAAGTAAGCGGATCAATGCATTCCTATGTGGGAGGAATCCCCGCGATTCCGCACAAAGATTGAACATGCAGCATTTTTCCGGAATGCGATTCCGCCGTGGAAAAAAACGCAGCATGTCCACAAAAAATGCGGAATGTATTCTATTAATAGGATGCTTAATGGATGCGTTTTTTTTATAGCGAAAAATCCAGAACGTGTGCACACAGCCTAACACCTAAACAAAAAAAACAAGGTTACAATGGGCTACGGAAAAGCAATCGTGGACTGTGGATGACTGGATGAAAGTCATATTCAGTGACGAATCGCGAATCTGCATTGGGCAAGGTGATGATGCTGGAACTTTTGTTTGGTGCCCTTCCAATGAGATTTATAAAGATGACTGCCTGAAGAGAACATGCAAATTTCCACAGTGATTGATGATATGGGGCTGCATGTCAGGTAAAGGCACTGGGGAGATGGCTGTCATTACATCTTCAATAAATGCACAAGTTTATGTTGATATTTTGGACACTTTTCTTATCCCATCAATTGAAAGGATGTTTGGAGATGATGAAATCATTTTTTCAAGATGATAATGCATCCTGCCATAGAGCAAAAACTGTGAAAACATTCCTTGAAAAAAGACACATAAGGTCAATGTCATGGCCTGCAAATAGTCCGGATCTCAATCCAATTGATAATCTTTGGTGGAAGTTGAAGAAAAAGGTCCATGACAAGGCTCCAACCTGCAAAGCTGATCTGGCAACAGCAATCAGAGAAAGTTGGAGCCAGATTGATGAAGAGTACTGTTTGACACTCATTAAGTCCATGCCTCAGAGACTGCAAGCTGTTATAAAAGCCTGAGGTGGTGCAACAAAATACTAGTGATGCGTTGGAGTATTTTTTTGTTTGTTTTTCATGATTCCATATTTTTTCCGCAGAATTTAGTGACTCCATAAATTTTCCCCTATGCTTGGTTAAAAAAATTAACCATTACTGACCACCATATTTTTTGTTCTTGAATTCTTTTAGTGTTTCTTAAAGCCAGATAGTTGCCATTTGAAATGATTTTAGTTTTGTGCTATGTCTGTGATCTGCTTTTTTTCTACAAAATTAAACAACTGAATGAATATCCTCCAAGGCCAGTGACTCCATAATTTTTGCAAGGGGTTGCAGCACAGGGTGGGATAGATACAGTTAGGGACAGCCATCGTTGAGCAGGGGTGCATTTTCGTTCATCCAAGGTGCCAACCTCCGCGGCAAGGCAGTATCAGCCTTAGGTGTTTTGACTTGCAGGCGTTTGGGTTTTGCCTGGGACACATCTACATTTTCTGGTAGGACACCTGGGTACAAGATATCCATCCATATCAGCAATCTTTAGGTATACCATGTTTAAGATCTATTCTTTATATTACCCAATTTTGCATCAAATTTCTTAAGTGTTTTTTAACAATTTTCAATAAAGTTAAATTTCTAAGGAGTATATATATTCACTCTCCAATCAATCCCTTGTACACCAAACACACTAGAAACCAAAACCCTGGTGTCCCCAGAACCTGGTGTTATCAGGCAGTGGCTCACCGGGTGCCATTGATGTCCATATGAGCTCGGAGGGACAAGTCGGTGATACACTCGTTATCATCACCGCAGTCCTTGAAGAACGGAACCTAAAGAAAAAGGGAAAGAAGAACTTAGAGAATATTTTAGGTTTGCCTCAGGGAAAGTTCTAGGTAATAGAGCTCACCAATTTTTTCACAGAAGTAGGACAGCGGTCGTCAAGAACAGGACTAGACTCTGTGTCGCTCAGGTTGAAGCGGAGGTGGACACTAATGGGTCTCAGATAGTCGACAGTATCCTGAGCAAGAGAATAGGAGTTGGTATATAATGATGATTGGACAATTTAAAGGGGAACTCTTCAGGAGTTGTAGTTGACAGTGCAGCACAAAGCCAAGTGGAAGCTTCCAGCAAGGCTACCCCAAAGATATGTCAAAGCTGAGAACCAAATACCAAAGAGACGAGAAAAACCTCTAAATCTACAAACTGTCCCATGATGGCCCAACAATGTCACCTTCTGCCAAACCCAGGGAGCAGATTACTGTACTTTAACTGGTGACCTGTCCCTCTAGAGTCACTACCATCACACGTATGTCATATGAATTCAGTCAGGTATTCTGTGGCTCTGGAGACTTTTGAAGTCTCTCAGACCCCTTTGGTCAGAACAGCCATCAAGTTGACCTATCACTAAAGGTGCCCTACAAGAAAAGGTATTGGGGGTCAATAATTTGATGATTTTGACCCATAGACTGGTTGAAGACCCTTGAATTTTAATGGGGGCTGCTAGATATTCCCATAACATCAGTTTTCTGAGGAACGTAGATCCACCAAGGAACATCCATACAGATGACTTTTTACATCTCACCCAAGCATCCACCACCTCATTGAGGGTCAAGAACCCCAAAACTGCTGCCTAAAAGTGAGTTTGTAGCTTGGCTAATAGCCCTAGTCATGTTTGACAAGACTTTAATGGGTCAGACCTATATGTGGCACTATACAGATAGAAGAGCTAATTTGGATACAATAATTCCCTACAACAGTTGAATCTCCATAAGGAGAGCCAGTATTCTCCGAGAGTCAAGTCAATTCTCCTGAAGAGTCGCTCGCCAAGGTCAATATGGCCTACAACTAGGTCCCCATCCTCGGATCAGCCACTCCTGACACTCACAATGACGTGGAATCCAATGTTCATACAGGTCACTTTCCCCGTGGTCATTCGAACTCGTTTGCTTAGGAGTTTTTGGAAGTTATCATCAAATACGGCACGAGGGGTGACCTTCCGATCATCTAGAGACAAGTTGGAATGGAGTCCTGCGAAAATGATAGAAGATTCCCAATAATCATTATGGGGTGAGTCACCAGGCGATTGTTTTTGGTTAAGACCATTAGTTACTGACCAAATCGGCTGTCCCATTTGCCAGGGGATTTGGAGTTGACAGAAAAGCAGATGGTGATGTTCAGGCAGACGGACTCCTTGCCTTGTCTTTTGCAGTTCTTCTGGAGAAGGTTAATTGAGGTTGGGGTTACCTGCAATGTGGCATTCACTCGAACAATGCTGCGAGACCTGGGCATGGAGAGGCAACCATAGTTATCCATATTTGACAACATTGTTGAAGGGTCTTTATAGGAGTCAGGAGATCATGGGGCAAATTCCCACTTGTATAGTCATAACCTGTTGTTAAGTGCCAAAATCTCGCCATCTTTGACACACCACTCAAAGATCCCACCCCATCTCTGATCCACCACCCAAAAATAACACCTCATTTCCAACCCACCACCCAAAAATGCCACTCCATCTCTGACACACCACCAAAACATCCCACCTCATGTCCAACCCACCACCAAAAGATACCAACCCCTCTCTGACACACCATCCAAAATTGACAATCCTTCTACGACTCACCACCCAAACATGCCACCTTATCTCCAACCCACCACCCAAAAATACCACCTGATCTGAAAGCAACCACCCAAAAATATCAACCCATCTCTGATTTGTCATCCAAACATGCCAATCCATCTTTGACTCACCACCCTAAAATGCCACTCCACCTCTGACCCATCCATACCTCAACATGATGACTGCTCCTTGGCTGCCGATGGTTAAGTCCCCCAATCCATCACCATCCAGGTCCATCTGAGCGCTCACGCTGCGACCAAAATACGTGAGTCCGTGATGGAAAGAGACAGAGTCTATTCTCTGACGACATAAGAGGATTCCTATTATCTCTCATTAAACAAGGGTTCACTTATTTTCATCTGCCCTATTTTTTTAACCTGTACCTGTTTATAAGCCGGAAGGATGGTGTTGCGGTACCCATGGTAGATATACACTGCCCCTCGGTGGTTATCCTCCAGAGGTGCCCCAATTACTACATCGTTGAAGCCATCATGGTTCAGATCCGGTGAGCTCGCCATGGAGTAGCCGAAGCGGGAGTCTTGGACTTTGCGGTCCAAGTTCAATGTGCCATTTTGGGTTAGGAGAACCTATGACGGAAATAATGACTTAACCTGAAGAAGAGTGAGATACTCTGCCCAGTGGATGCTAAGGGTCCCTGTGAGGCAGGGGTCATATTAGCGTATGGCATCAGATGCAAGAGCATCGGATGCGATATGCTAATGACTCTTGGCTCCTGCACTGCTGTGAGCGGGAGCCGAGTGTCATGCTACTGTGCTCCGAGCCTCTCACACAGAGAGGATCAGAGCACAGCTGCAGTGGAGGCGGAAAAACTAATTTCTCCATCTGCTCCTCTGCCGGTGTCAACGTATTTCGCATCGCACTCGGATGATATCCGAGTGATGTGAGCTGTGTCACTCGCACCCATAGACTTATATGTGTGCGAGTGAGCCGAGATTCGGCCGAGTCTCGGTGCCAATCGCAGCATGCTGTGATTGTTCTCATATGCCGATTCAGCATGAGAAAATAATCGCAGATGTGATCTGCCCCATAAATTAACATTGGTCCGAGTGCTATGCGATGTTTTCTCTCATAGCACTCGTTCGTGTTATACGCTAGTGTGACCCCGGCCTATGGGTGAGGTGACCACTACGGACAATCCTAAGAGGGACTCTTCATACACTGATCTTATAGTAACCCATATGATTAAGTCCAAGAAGGCGACACCATGACCAATATCTGGGATGATCAAGTCTTACAGTGGTGTGCCCTCTCTTTTTTCTTTACTTCCTTTACCTGGTTCACCTCCTTATTTTGGCTTTACCTCCTCCACCTTTTGAGCCTCCTCATTTTAGCCTTACCTCTTCCACCTGGTGCGCCCTTTCATTTTGGGTTTGTCTGCTCCACCAGGTGTGCCGCCTTATTTTGGCTTTACCTCTTCCACCTTTTGCGGCTCCTCATTTTAGCCTTACCTCCTCCACCTGTTCCGCCCCCCATTTTCGCTTTATTTCTTTCATCAGGGGTGCCCCCTTATTTTGGCTTTTCCTTCTCTACCTGGTGATCTGCATTATTTTGGCTTCACCTCCTCCACCTGTTGCGCCTCCTAATTCTGGCTTTGCCTCCTCCACCATGTGTGCCCCCTCATTTTGGCTTTACCTCTTCTACCTGTTGTGCCCCCTCATTTTTTACTTTACTTCCTCAATCTAGTGTGCCCCCTTATTTTGGCCTTACCTGCCCCACCCGGTAGATATAAACACGTCCTGTTTCTTTATTATGGTGCCCCAGGAACATTGGGGCAGCCACCAGTAGGACATCTGTGATCCCATCCTTGTTAACGTCTATTGGGCACACCTCACTGCCAAAATAGGAGCCGATCTGTGGGGAAAAATATGGCGGAGAGAATCATGTATGAGAGGCATCCTCCCTGGGAGTTACCCACTAACATTAGCATAAAAACATCACTCCTCACCTGTTCCCCCACTAAAGCCTGAGAGATGGTTATGTCACCTGTCCTGGACATCTCAAACAGAATGACCTTCCCCTTGTGCTTGAATCTGGGGGCCCCAGCTATATACATTGTCTTCCCGCTGCGCAAGGTTATGGAAGAAACAGTGTAACCTGTAGATAAGAGAATATAGCAATTTTTATTTACAAACAGCGCCCCCTTGTGCTCAGGTCATATGTGGTATTGCAACTTAGCTAAATTAATTTCAATGGACATTTTTAGCAATAGTAAACAGTTAGGCACGTGTAGTTGTGCACAATGTCAGATTACCTAAGTAGGCAGCGTGTTTCTTCATTTTCACTGGAAATTCCTTCTCGAAGGCCGATCGCGGGGGCATGATCCGACTGTTTCGGGTCTCCTTTAGAACGGCTCCATCCCAGTCATAAGCACCGACCGTGCCAAACAAGATGCCGTCCTGTGGAGACCAAGCAGCCACATGTAAAGTATTCATACCATCTCAGCCGTCGTGCCGTGACGCTGCTCCTCACCTCCAGGATGTGAATGGAGAATCCGACTTGAGACATCTCTAGTTCGAAAGAACTTTCATTCAGCTCGTGAGTCGCTGCGGAGAAGGTCCAAGAGGAGAAGGTCAAACTCTGAGGAGCATCTGATCCCCCCATAAAGGCTCCCCAGCACCCCATGTACGCCTACAACAGAATCCTGCCCTAGAATATTCCACAAACTAAGAGATGATGCATCTGGTGGATAGAAATGGTACTGCACCTTCCAGACTGAAAATCCTGTCTCCCAGCGCATCCACAATGTCGTTGAGCGCAGCCTCATCGGTGACGTTGAAGAAGTACTTGTCATCCGGGTCGCTGGCGATGTATTTAATTTCATTGATGAAGGATTCAGGGTCCTGCTGTTTTCTCATGTAGCTGCCCAGCACCTGAGGGGTTATTGAGGGAAGAGTCAGTGGAAACTCACGACCCTGATCGTGGAGGTCCAACACACATTGATCGTACCGCAATAGCGTAGCGGGTTATGTCACGCTTCTCACACTCCGCCAAGGCGAGCGGCAGCTCATCACCATCATGTGATTCGCCATCTGTTACTACGATGAGGAGTCGACTGGCACCTTCCCTTCCCCCGCGCTCAGGACGGAAAGCTTCAGAGCTAAAAGGACGAGAGGGTGTATGAGAACATGTGACACGAGATGACCAAGTTATACCAGCTGTACATATATAATTATATACAGAAGATGCCAAGGTTATACCAGCTGTACATATATAATTATATACAGAAAATGCCCGAGTTATACCAGCTGTACATATATAATTATATACAGGAGATGCCCAGGTTATACCAGCTGTACATGTATAATTATATACAGGAGATACCTGGGTTATACCAGCTGTACATATATAATTATATACAGGCAGGGCTGGCATTAGGGGCAGGCAGACCAGGCAGCTGCCCAGGGGCCCCAAGCTAGTGGCACATCATGCAGCCGCTATGGGGCCCCTGTGAGGCAGGGGGCCCCTCTGCCGCCAGCGCCGACTCCCTCGCCGCAGCATTGAACTCTACCGGCGTCTGCCGGCACAGTTCAAAGCAATGATGGAGGAGAGAGCGTCAGCTGACGCTCCTTCTCCCATCCTTCCCCACTCTGCCTCTGACACTGCAGGTGCGCAATGACATCATCGCACACTCACTTTGTGCCAGACAGTGCAGCCGCTGAGACAGGAGCAGGGAGCATTGCGGGCACGAGGAGAGGTGAGAAGTGTGTTTTTTTTTGTTTTTTGTTTTACTATAACAGTGAGTACTGGACTGTGTGGCCATTCTCGAGGGAGGGGGAGATATGGGCTGTGCTATATACTATGTGGGCTGTGCTATGTACTATGCAGGCTTTGCTATATACTATGCGGGCTGTGCTATATACTATGCGGGCTGTGCAGTATACTATGCAGGCTGTGGTATATACTATGGGGGCTGTGCTATATACTATGCGTGCTGTGCTATATACTATGTGGGCTGTGCTATATGCTATGCGGGCTATGCTATATACTATGCGGGCTGTGTTATATACTATTGGGGGTATATTATATTCTATGGGGGAGGCTGTGTTATATACTATAGGGGTATATTACATTCTATGGGGAGGCTGTGTTATATACTATGTGGCTGTGTTATATACTATGAGGGTACATTATATTCTATAGGGAGGCTGTGTTATATACTATGGGGGTATATTATATTCTATGGGGGATGCTGTGTTATATACTATGAGGGGTATATTATATTCTATGGGGGAGGCTGTGTTATATACTATGTGGCTGTCTTATATGCTATGGGGGATACATTATACATTATATTCTATGGGGGAGGCTGTGTTATATACTATGGGGGGCTGCATTATATTCTATGGGGGGCTACATTACATACTATTGGGAGGTGGGCTGAATTATATTCTATGGGGGCTACATTTTATTCTATGGGGGGCTGTATTAGATTTTATGAGGGAGGATTGCATCATACTCTTTGATGGGGTTACATTATATTCTATGGGGAGGTGGGCTGTATTATATTCTATTCAGAGCTACATTATATTCTATGGGGGTCTGTATTATACTTATATTCTATGAGCGGTGATTGCATCATACTCTATGAGGGGCTACATTATACTATATGAGGGGGGCTGCATTATATTCTATGGGGTGTTACATTATACTCTGGGGTGGTTGCATTATATTATGTGGGGTGACTGCATTATGCTCTATGGGGTGCTGCATTATACTATATGTGGGCTGCATTATACTGTACTGAGGACTATGGGAAATACATTATACTTTATGAAGAGCTATGGGGTGCATTATACTATGGGAAGTGAATTGTACTACATGGATGACTATGGCAGTGCATTATACTATATGGAGCACTATGAGGAGTGTATTATACTATGTAGAGGACTGAGCAGTATATTTTAATATATGAAGGCCTATGAGTAGTGTATTATACTATGAGGAGGGCTGAGCAGTGTATTTTAATATATGAAGGACTATGAGGAGTGTATTATACTATATGGAGGACTAGGGGTGTGCATTTTACAATATGGAGGACTGTGGTGCACATTATAATAAATGGAGGACTATGGGGTGAATTATACTAAACAAGCAAAATGCTGCCTATTCATCGAGTGATTGGATTGTTTATGCCGGAATAAAAATCATTGTTCTCCGAAGCACATCACCTGGTGTAAGCTGCAGATGTGCTTCTGATAACATGATACTGTATGGGGACAGATTGATCTAATAGTGATTGTTCGGTTCCCATAATTCTTTCTCAGTAGGTGGCAAGAGGCCAGGAAACAAGCGTCGAATGACTTCAATATTGTCGATCACACTGGTTTAGCCGCCTGAACTCAGTGCACGTAAATACAACCGAAATACTTCTGCGTGATGTGCAATATGTTAGCATTTGGGGCCCCATTTTAAACTTTGCCTAAGGCGCCATATTGCCTAAAACTGGCCCTGTATACAGGAGATCCCCAGGTTATACCAGCTGTACATATATAATTATATACAGGGGATGCCCAGGTTATACCAGCTGTACATATATAATTATATTCAGGAGATACCCAGGTTATACCAGCTGTACATATATAATTATATACAGGAGATACCCTGGTTATACAAGCTGTGCATATATAATTATATACAGGAGATTCCCAGGTTATACCCGCTGTACATATATAATTATATACAGGGGATGCCCAGGTTATACCAGCTGTACATATATAATTTTATACAGGAGATACCCGGGTTATACCAGCTGTACATATATAATTATTTACAGGAGATACCCGGGTTATACCAGCTGTACATATATAATTATATGCAGGAGATACCCAGGTTATACCAGCTATACATATATAATTATATACAGGAGATGCTCAGGTTATACCAGCTGTACATATATAATTATATGCAGGAGATACCCAGGTTATACCAGCTGTACATATATAATTATATGCAGGAGATACCCAGGTTATACCAGCTGTACATATATAAATACTAGATTGTGGCCCGATTCTAACGCATCGGGTATTCTAGAATATGCATGTCCCCGTAGTATATGGACAATGATGATTCCAGAATTCGCGGCAGACTGTGCCCGTCGCTGATTGGTCGAGGCAACCTTTATGACATCATCGTCGCCATGGCAACCATTATGACATCTACGTCGATACTGTGCCCGTCGCTGATTTGTCGAGGCCTGGTGGCCCCGACCAATCAGAGACGCGGGATTTCCATTATGACATCATCGTCGCCATGCTGTGCCCGTCGCTGATTGGTCGAGGCCTGGCGGCCTCGACCAATCAGAGACGTGGGATTTCCAGGACAGACAGACAGACAGACAGAAAGACAGACAGACAGACAGAAAGACAGACAGACAGACGGAAAAACCCTTAGACAATTATATATATAGATATTCAGGAGATACCCAGGTTATACCAGCTATACATATATAATTATATACAGGAGATGCTCAGGTTATACCAGCTGTACATATATAATTATATGCAGGAGATACCCAGGTTATACCAGCTATACATATATAATTATATACAGGAGATGCCCAGGTTATACCGGCTGTACATATATAATTATATGCAGGAGATACCCAGGTTATACCAGCTATACATATATAATTATATACAGGAGATACCCAGGTTATACCAGCTGTACATATATAATTATATACAGGAGATACCCTGGTTATACAAGCTGTGCATATATAATTATATACAGGAGATTCCCAGGTTATACCCGCTGTACATATATAATTATATACAGGGGATGCCCAGGTTATACCAGCTGTACATATATAATTTTATACAGGAGATACCCGGGTTATACCAGCTGTACATATATAATTATTTACAGGAGATACCCGGGTTATACCAGCTGTACATATATAATTATATACAGGAGATACCCAGGTTATACCAGCTGTATATATATAATTATATACAGAAGATAGCCAGGTTATACCAGCTGTACATATATAATTATATGCAGGAGATACCCAGGTTATACCAGCTATACATATATAATTATATACAGGAGATGCTCAGGTTATACCAGCTGTACATATATAATTATATACAGGAGATACCCAGGTTATACCAGCTGTATATATATAATTATATACAGGAGATGCCCAGGTTATACCAGCTGTACATATATAATTATATACAGGAGATACCCAGGTTATACCAGCTGTACATATATAATTATATACAGGAGATACCCAGGTTATACCAGCTGTATATATATAATTATATACCGGAGATGCCCATGTTATACCAGCTGTACATATATAATTATATACAGGAGATACCTAGGTTATACCAGCTATACATACACTCACCGGCCACTTTATTAGGTACACCTGTCCAACTTCTTGTTAACACTTAATTTCTAATCAGCCAATCACATGGCGGCAACTCAGTGCATTTAGGCATGTAGACATGGTCAAGACAATCTCCTGCAGTTCAAACCGAGCATCAGTATGGGGAAGAAAGGTGATTTGAGTGCCTTTGAACGTGGCATGGTTGTTGGTGCCAGAAGGGCTGGTCTGAGTATTTCAGAAACTGCTGATCTACTGGGATTTTCACGCACAACCATCTCTAGGGTTTACAGAGAATGGTCCGAAAAATAAAAAAAATCCAGTGAGCGGCAGTTCTGTGGGCGGAAATGCCTTGTTGATGCCAGAGGTCAGAGGAGAATGGGCAGACTGGTTCGAGCTGATAGAAAGGCAACAGTGACTCAAATCGCCACCCGTTACAACCAAGGTAGGCCTAAGAGCATCTCTGAACGCACAGTGCGTCGAACTTTGAGGCAGATGGGCTACAGCAGCAGAAGACCACACCGGGTACCACTCCTTTCAGCTAAGAACAGGAAACTGAGGCTACAATTTGTACAAGCTCATCGAAATTGGACAGTAGAAGATTGGAAAAACGTTGCTTGGTCTGATGAGTCTCTATTTCTGCTGCGACATTCGGATGGTAGGGTCAGAATTTGGCGTAAACAACATGAAAGCATGGATCCATCCTGCCTTGTATGGAGCATCTTTGGGATGTGCAGCCGACAAATCTGCGGCAACTGTGTGATGCCATCATGTCAATATGGACCAAAATCTCTGAGGAATGCTTCCAGCACCTTGTTGAATCTATGCCACGAAGAATTGAGGCAGTTCTGAAGGCAAAAGGGGGTCCAACCTGTTACTAGCATGGTGTACCTAATAAAGTGGCCGGTGAGTGTATATAATTATATACAGGAGATGCTCAGGTTATACCAGCTATACATATATAATTATATACAGGAGATGCCCAGGTTATACCAACTGTAAATATATAAAACGTATTCATACTCTGAACTTTTCCTCAACGTTTCACGCTAGGGGATTTTCTGTGATATTAACACTAAGTTCCAAGTAATTGTGAAGTGTAAAGTAAATAATATTATTATATTAAGTATTTTTAAAATACAAATCTGACAATTGTGCTGTGCTTTTGTATTCAACCCTCTGTACTCTAATCCCACTTAATAAAATCTTGAGTGACAATTTCCTCCAGAAGTCACAAAATTAGAAAATTGCGTCCAGCGGTATGTGACTTCTTCTCAGTATCACTACAGCTGCTCTGTGAAGGCCTCAGAAGTGTGAGAACATTAGGGATCAAACAGCATCATGAAAACCAAGGAACACACTAGACAGGTCAGTGATAAAGCTGTGGAGAAAAGTAAAGCAGGGTTAGGTTATAAAAAAAAATAGCCCAAGCTCTCAACCTCCCACAGAGCACAGTTCAAATCCATCATCCAAAAACGGAAGGAGTACAACTGCAAACCTACCAAGATATGGCATCCACCTAAACTGGCATGGAGAGCACTAGAGGAGCAACCAAAAGGCCCATGGTCACTCTAGAGGAACTGCAGAGATCCACAGCTCACGAGGGAGAATCTGTCCACAGAACAACTATTAGACCATGTTCACACGTTCAGTGTTTGGTCAGTATTTTATATCAGTCGGTGTAAATCAAAACCAGGAGTGGAACAATCGGAGTGAAAGTATAATAGAAACACGTCACCACTTCTGTATTTATCACCCACTCCTGGTTTTGGCTTACAAATACTGATGTAAAATACTGACCAAATGCTGATAGTGTTACCGTCTTTTAAGTTGTATACTCCACAAATTAGGCCTCTATGGAAGAGTGTAAGAACAAGCCATTTTTGAAAGCCATAAGAAGTCCCGTTTGCAGCCTGTAAAAAGCCATGTAGAAGATGCAGCGAGCATGTGGAAGAAGGTACTCTGGCCATATGAGACCAAAGTAGAACTTTTTGGGTTAAATGCAAAACTACACAACAATGCACATCACCCTGAAAACACCATCCCCACTGTCACACATGGTGGTGGCAGCGTCATGCTATGGAGAGGCTTTTCGTCAGCAGTGGCAGGGAATCTGGTCAGAGTTGATGGGAAGATGGATGGAGCTAAATACAGGGTAATGATGGAGGAAAACCTGCTAGAGGCTGCAAAAGACTTAAGACTGCGCATAGGTTCACCTTCCAGCTGGACAGTGACCCTAAACATCCTGCCAGAGCTACAATGGATGGTTTACATCAAAGCACATTCCTGTATGTGAATGGTCCAGTCATAGTGTATACCTAAATCCCAGTGAGAATCTGTGGAAAGATGTGAAAATTGCTGATCACAGGCTCCATCTAAACTCACTGAGCAAGAGTGAGTGTGCAAAGAAGGGGCACAAATGTCATGTCAAAGTGAAAAAATGTGGAAAAGTTCACGGGGTATGAATACTTTTGCAAGGCACAGTATATCACTATAGAGGGTAGTTGCCAGTTATCCTGGTTCTGGATTGGTTTCGGACATACCAGGCCTTGTGAATGGCAAATGCAGTGCGGGTCGCTCTTCCTTCCTGGCGACTGATGTTCTTTGCCGCTTCCACCACTTCTTTTGAGGTGGCGTAATCCTTCAGGGACCATTCGTGGACTGCGATCTCTCCGTACTGCAGAACCCCAACCTGTAAGAGAATAGTCTATGGACATAGCTGTAGTCATCCCCTCACATCCTCTGCCCTTGTGCCCGTAGATCAGATTTCGATGCCCAGGGTGAGATTTTGGATGACTCGTGCACAAATTGTGTTTATGATTTGTGTGGCTAATTAATGTGCAGCGATCAGCGTCTGGGGCGGAATGGAAACCACACAGGAAGCGCTGACCTTGGGGAGATGGAAATCCGTAGACATCTATACTGTGATATTTACTATTCTAGGGGGTCCACATTTAAAGGGGCAGTGCAGAAAGAAAATCTATATGCATGCTAGGGTGTGTAGCATGAAACAAGCTCCTTAGGCCGGCCTCACACTTGGCGTAAGACAATACGCCACGTATTATACGTCCGTACTACGGCCGTAATACGGAGAAATGTTCCCAAAATATTGATCCGTAGGCAGGGTGTGTCAGCGTATTTTGCGCATGGCATCCTCCGTATGTAATCCGTATGGCATCCGTACTGCGAGATTTTCGCGCAGGCTTGCAAAACCGACATCTAATGGATTTATGTGCTCAAATGTTCGGGAAAACATATATACAGTATATTGAGACACATATATATATATTCTGTATTTATATTTCATTCAGCGCGATATCTGTGAACAGCCGGTAATTCAATTGCCGGCTTTTCATTTCTCCTGCACAAACCCGACAGGATATGAGACATGATTACATACAGTAAACCATCTCATATCCCCCTTTTTTTTGCATATTCCACACTACTAATGTTAGTAGTGTGTATGTGCAAAATTTCAGCGCTGTAGCTGCTGAAATAAAGGGTTAAATGGCGGAAAAAATTGGCGTGGGCTCCCGCGCAATTTTCTCTGCCAGAATGGTAAAGCCAGTGACTGAGGGCAGATATTAATAGCCAGGAGAGGGTCCATGGTTATTGCCCCCCCCCCCGTGGCTACAAACATCTGCCCCCAGCCACCCCAGAAAAGGCACATCTGGAAGATGCACCTATTCTGGCACTTGGCCACTCTCTTCCCACTCCCTGTAGCGGTGGGCTATGGGGTAATGAAGGGTTAATGCCACCTTGCTATTGGAAGGTGACATTAAGCCAGATTAATAATGGAGAGGCGTCAATTATGACACCTATCCATTATTAATCCAATTGTTGGTAAGGGTTAAAAAACACACACACATGATTAAAAAGTAGTTTAATGAAATAAACACAGCGGTTGTTGTAATAATTTATTGTTCTCTCAATCCATCAGGAACACCCTCGCTTGGAAAAATAATAAACGCACAAGATACATACCTTCAGCTGAACCGTCACGTCCCACGAAGTAATCCATCTGAAGGGGTTAACTAATATTACAGGCAGGAGCCCTGCAAATGCAGCTGTGCTCCGTGCCTGTAATCCCCGGCTAATGAATGAAAGGTCATTGACCTACATTTCCTTCAGTCGCGGTGATGCGCCCCCTGGTGGATGTCCTCATATGACCTGGAGCGTGGGAAAAAGTTCCCAGGCTGCAGTTCATGAGAACATCCACCAGAGGGCGCCTCACCGCGACTCAATGTAAGTACAGATCCTGCTTTCCTTTCAGCACCCGGGGGATTACAGGCACGGAGCACAGCTGCATTTAGCAGGGCTCGTGCCTGTAATATTAGTTAACCCCTTCAGATGGATTACTTCGTGGGACGTGACAGTTCACCAGAAGGTATGTATCTTGTGCGTTTATTATTTTGCCAAGCGAGGGTTTGCAAATGGATTGCGAGAACAATAAATTATTACAACAACCGCTGTGTTTATTTCATTAAACTACTTTTTAATCATGTGTGTGTGTGTTTTTTAACCCTTACCAACAATTGGATTAATAATGGATAGGTGTCATAATTGACGCCTCTCCATTATTAATCTGGCTTAATGTCACCTTCCAATAGCAAGGTGGCATTAACCCTTCATTACCCCATATCCCACCGCTACAGGGAGTGGGAAGAGAGTGGCCAAGTGCCAGAATAGGCGCATCTTCCAGATGTGCCTTTTCTGGGGTGGCTGGGGGCAGATGTTTGTAGCCACGGGGGGCCAATAACCATGGACCCTCTCCTGGCTATTAATATCTGCCGTCAGTCACTGGCTTTACCATTCTGGCGGAGAAAATTGCGCGGGAGCCCACGCCAATTTTTTCCGCCATTTAACCCTTTATTTCAGCAGCTACAGCGCTGAAATTTTGCACATACACACTACTAACATTAGTAGTGTGGAATATGCAAAAAAAAAGGAGATATGAGATGGTTTACTGTATGTAAACCATGTCTCATATCCTGTCGGGTTTGTGCAGGAGAAATGAAAAGCCGGCAATTGAATTACCGACTTTTCACTAACAGCGATGCGTATTTCTCGCAAGTCACACTGCTGGTCCGTGTGGAATCCGTATTTTTCTCGCCCCCATAGACTTTCATTAGCGATTTTTTTGCGCAATACGCTGACAAACGCAGCATGCTGCGATTTTCTACGGCCGTAGAAAGCCGTATAATACTGAACCGTAATATACGGCTAATAGGAGCAGCCCCATTGAGAATAATTGTGCCGTTTATTTTGCGAGTTTTACGGACGTAATTTCTGCGCTCTTACGTCCGTAAAACTCGCTAGTGTGAGGCCGGCCTTACGATACCCAGACAAATATTTGAAATTGAGAGTCCTCAGTGGTTGATACCTTTTAATGGCTAACTGCAAAGATGTCAACTAAGTGCAAGCTTTGGAGACTACTCAGATCTCTTCATCAGGCATTGATTCTATGCCTGATGAAGAGACCTGAGTAGTCTCGAAAGCTTGCAATTTGTTACCATCTTTTCAGTTAGCCATTAAAAGGTATCAACCACTGAGGACTCTCAATTTCAAATATTTTTCTATCTACTGGCTAACATGCTACAAATATATATACCTTTCCTGTATCACGATACCCAGGACATCCTTCTCTGAGATTTTCCATTAAGGTAAAGTCTTCTAATTTATTTATTTTTTATCTGGATTTGTCCACTAGGGGGCATGATTTCATTTTAATTGCTCTTACATTTGGACTGAATCATTTTTTATTGGGTTGCTACATGAGAAATGTATTGTTCTTGCCATCAAAAACCTTTTTTTATTACATTTTTTTTAAAAGAAGAAAACAGTAAGCAAAACCAGTGGTTGACCTGGATCTGGTCCGGACTGATGAAAAATTTGCTGAGGATGTTACTGAGGAAATTCTGCACCTCGCTCCAGGGGTAGATGCTGTTAGACCCATCCAGCAGGATGACAATGTCCAAGTATGTGGAGCATCCTGGGGCGGAGAGAGGAATGGAAGGACACCAGCTATTAAATCGTAAGACACCCCTAAAAGACATGTACCCAAGCAATACCCCTTAAAAAATTGCAATTTGACAGTACCTCAAAACTATATACTACATATCTAAATATACCCCATATATATTTCAAAATTCTTTATCATTTTTTATGTGAATGTGTCCACTAGGGGCAAAATTACATTAACACTTCACCTTTATGCTTTAAGCAAACTATTTTTTTCAGTTTCTGCACTGAAACCCCCCCAAATCTCTCCATGCCTTGTATCTGGCACATTGTCATGACTCACGCTGTGCTGTGGGGGCGATGGTCCCTGTAGGTTTGAAGGATTTATCTACGCTGGTGCAGATCCCAGTGCTGTACATGGAGGTTCCACATTCCTGGGACCAGAGAGGGGCGCAGACCTACAGAGAAACAGAGGGAGAAGTAATCCCCAAATATTTGGAGATGATCAGTGACGACCCATCAGTGAGGGCATCCTCAGCTGGGTCTCCGACCTGCCAGTCCCCAGTTCATTCTGGAGCCAGGGTGATCTGGTTCACTTTTTTTCAGGCCAAGTCAAGGCCTCCTCAGTTTGGTCATCAAACCATTATTACAAGTCAGGGCCTCCTCGATTGGGTCATTGATCCATCAGTCCAAGTCAGAGCCTCCTTGGTAGGGACATGACTCATCTGTCTAAGTCAGGGCCTTCTTGGTTAGTGCATGGACCCATCAGTCCAAGCTAGGGCCTCCTCTGTTGGGTCACCGATATTTCAGTCCAAGCCATGGCCTCCTCGGTTGGGTCATTGACCCATTAATCCAAGCCAAGGCCTCCTTAGTAGGATCACAACCCATCAGTCCAAGTCAAAGCCTCCTCGGTAGGGACACCGACCCATCAGTCACAGTTATGCCTTCTCAGTTGAAGAACCGACCCATAAGTCCAAGTCAGGGCCTCCTCGATTGGGTTAATGATTTATCAGTACGAGTTAGGGTCTCCTAGGGGTTGGGTCAACTAATCCTCAGTTCAAGTCAGAGCCTCCTCTATAGGGTCACTGGTCCATCATTCCAAGTTAGTGCCTCCTTGGTTGAGTCACTGAGTAGTCAGCCCAAGTCAGGGCCTCCTCGATTGGATCAATAACCCATCAGTCCAAGTCAGTGCCACCTTGGTTTGGTATCTAACGTCTAAGTCAATGCCTTCTGAGTTGGGACACTGATCCATCAGTCTAAGTAAGGGTCTCCTCGGTTGGATCACTGACCCATCAGTCCACGTCAGAGCCCCTCGCCTGTGATTCCAACTCAGGGCCTTCTCAGTTGGGACAATGATCCATGAGTCAGTCAGTCCAAGTCAGGGTCTCCTCAATTGGATCTCTGGCCCATGAGTCCAAGTCAGGAACATCTTGGTTTGGTTTCTAACTTGTGAGTCCAAATCAATGCCTCCTCAGTTGGTCCTCAACCCACGAGTCCAAGTCAGGACCTCTTTGGTCAGGTCTGTGACCCATCAGTTCAAGTTATGATATCCTCAGCCCGGTCACCACTGACACATCAGTACAAATCAGGAACTTCTTAGTCAGGTCACCACCAACCCTTCTTAGTCTGCAGCCTCCATCACATCTAGAAGTCGGGCACAACCCATGACTTGTAGAACGTTTCATGGATAGGATCTTAGATGAACTAGAATTTATGTGATCTTTTCACCATCTTATACTGAATCTGGGTCCTAGTTTTTGGGTTTTTCCTAAACCTACCAGATTATTAATATTCTTGGCCAAGTCATGGGCACCTCCCGAACAGTGGTGCTTCGAATACCTGCACTGTGTTTTTTTATTGAGGTCTCTGGACTTCTGCTAAGAGATGCTGACTCAATGAGGAGTGCTTACTCAGGAAGAAACGGATGTCTTACCTGCCTCGGCCTCAGCAGTCACAAGACGCTTGTTTTGGCACAAGACGTCAGCAATTGCTGGTCCGGAGACCACAAGTATGCCTGCACCCCCTCCTGGCATCTTCCTGCCATTAACTCATAAATTACCATGACAAGGAAAACATGCCAGGGAGAGTGTCAACCTAGAACTAGGTGGAAAATGAAAAACATATCTAACTGACAGACAGTGGCCATAGTATCAGGTTGTAAGTTATGGCATTGTAGCGCTATTTTAGCAGCACTATGTGGCACTCCTATATACATGGCATGGCAAGGTAACTAGGGCACTATTTTGCTTGTGCTATATGGTAGCACTATATGGATGGACCTGGTATGTGACTTATTACATCACTATTCTGTGTACACTATATGGTAGAACTATATGTACATTGTATGGCAATTTTACCATGCAGTTTGTTACCACCCCAGAGTCTTACAGGACATCTGAAAAGCGGTTTTGCAAAATGGACAACCCCTTTAAGGATCAAAAACTTTCCATAAACTCACCACAAAACCGCCATGTGCATCCTGGGCCAGTGACATCCCGAAATGCATGTTATTCATCTGCCTGGAGGTGTTCTGAAGGGCGAGATCACCTTTAGCAATGAGATGATGATGGGGAGAGAGGAGGAAATACAGAAATTAGAGGGCCCCTTTAAATAATGTGGAACCATATGGAATGCATAGTGTTCTACCAGCGGCTGGGAAAGCTGGGTTACTATATGACGGCACTCCAGCCCCCGCGGTATCACAGGAAGATACTCACCCAAGCGGATCTTGGTGCAGGAGGAATTAGTTTGTGTTCCGACGGTGCATTTATATACTGCTCCCTGCCGGTTACCATCTGCCCCAGCCCACGGCGCCCCCACCAGCATCCTGCGGTAATAGGAGAAGGCTATGAAAAGTACAGAAGTGTACACGAGGTCCAACTGTAGTACTGTTAGGTTGGACAGGATTAGATACATGTCTCAGTGATTAGATACATGGTTCAGTGGACATGTAACATGTTTTTGGCTCCAGCTCCCTCCCACCTTCCTCGGCAGGATACGTGGGGCTGTGATTCTCATTTCTCAGATGGAGAAAACAGCCATTAAGAAAGTGGAAAAAAAAGTCTTAAAGTGACAGTACAATATTTTTTTCAGCCTTCACCCCTTGGACCAGAGATGAGTCATGTCTGTGTCGTTATGTCTGCACACGAACATTCATTATTGGACACACTTTTATACAATTTTCCATCTGGATAAGTTATTAAAGGGAACCTCCGCCTACCCAGGGCAGAGAGAATATGAGGCGCAAGGTATGAGAAGCTTGGATTTTCCCATCATTTACACACTGATGTAGCTTGACCTAAAAGAGTGAATTATCAGACTTTGTATAAAGAAGGTTCCCACGAGACCCCACTTCCTATAGGTGGGTTGTACGGTGAGACCTCATTAGCCTTTTCTCATCTAGAACTCAGGACTCTTGTATGAATGCTGCTGAATCCCTCTGCTCTTCCTTTCACAGCCACTGACGTACATAACACAATCGCGTGTATATTCAGCCACACCACTCAGTTATGGATGTATGAGCTCCCCCTAGTGGTGGCTGCAGTCAGATTCTTATCATGTATCTGTGCATGCATGGAACTCTCCCTAGTGGTGTCTGCAGACAGAATCTTATGTATCTGTGTATAAAGGGAGCTACCCCTAGTAGTGGCTGCAGACAGAATTCCATTATTCATCTCTGTATACAGGGAGCTCCCCCTAGTGGTGGTTGCAGACAGGATCTCATCATGTAACTCTGTATACATGGAGCTCCCTCTAGTGGTGGCTGCACACAGATTCTTATCATGTATCTCAGTATAAAGTAAGCTCCCCCTAGTGATGGCTGCAGACAGAATCTTATCGTGTATCTCTGCATATAGGGAGCGTCCCTTAGTGGTGGCTGCAGACAGATTATTATCATGTATCGGTGCATACAGGGAGCTCCCCCTAGTGGTGGCAGCAGACAGATTCTTATCATGTATCTCTGTATACAGGGGGCTCTCCCTAGTGGTGGCTGCAGACAGATTCTTATCATGTATCTGTGTATACAGGGAGCTCCCCCTAGTGGTGGCTGCAGACAGATTCTTATCATGTATTTCTGTATACAGGGAGCTCCCTCTTGTGGTGTCTGTAGGCAGGATCTTATCATGTATCTCTGTATACAGGGAGCTCTCCTTAGTGGTGCCTGCAGAGAGAATCTTATCATGTATCTCTGCATATAGGGAGCTTCCCTTAGTGGTAGCTGCAGACAGATTCTTATCATGTATCGGTGCATACAGGGAGCTCCCCCTAGTGGTGGCTGCACACAGAATCTTATCATGTCTCTCTGCATACAGGGAGCTCCCCCTAGTGGTGGCTGCAGACAGATTCTTATCATGTATCTCTGTATATAGGGAGCTCTCCCTAGTGGTGGCTGCACACAGAATCTTATCATGTCTCTCTGCATACAGGGAGCTCCCCCTAGTGGTGGCTGCAGACAGATTCTTATCATGTATCTCTGTATATAGAGAGCTCCCCCTAGTGGTGGCTGCACACAGAATCTTATCATGTCTCTCTGCATACAGGGAGCTCCCCCTAGTGGTGGCTGCAGACAGATTCTTATCATGTATCTGTGTATACAGGGAGCTCCCCCTAGTGGTGGCTGCAGACAGATTCTTATCATGTATCTCTGTATACAGGGAGCTCCCCCTAGTGGTGGCTGCAGACAGATTCTTATCATGTATCTCTGTATAAAGGGAGCTCCCTCTAGTGGTGGCTGCAGACAGATTCTTATCATGTATCTCTGTATAAAGGGAGCTCCCCCTAGTGGTGGCTGCAGACAGATGCTTATCATGTATTTCTGTATACAGGGAGCTCCCCCTAGTGGTGGCTGCAGACAGATTCTTATCATGTATCTCTGTATAAAGGGAGCTCCCTCTAGTGGTGGCTGCAGACAGATTCTTATCATGTATCTCTGTATAAAGGGAGCTCCCCCTAGTGGTGGCTGCAGACAGATGCTTATCATGTATCTCTGTATACAGGGAGCTCTGCTTAGTGGTGCCTGCAGAGAGAATCTTATCATGTATCTCTGCATATAGGGAGCTCCCCTTAGTGGTAGCTGCAGACAGATTCTTATCATGTATCAGTGCATACAGGGAGCTCCCCCTAGTGGTGGCTGCACACAGAATCTTATCATGTCTCTCTGTATACAGGGAGCTCCCCCTAGTGGTGGCTGCAGACAGATTCTTATCATGTATCTCTGTATACAGGGAGCTCCCCCTAGTGGTGGCTGCAGACAGATTCTTATCATGTATCTCTGTATACAGGGAGCTCCCCCTAGTGGTGGCTGCACACAGAATCTTATCATGTCTCTCTGTATACAGGGAGCTCCCCCTAGTGGTGGCTGCAGACAGATTCTTATCATGTATCTCTGTATACAGGGAGCTCCCCCTAGTGGTGGCTGCAGACAGATTCTTATCATGTATCTCTGTATACAGGGAGCTCCCCCTAGTGGTGGCTGCAGACAGATTCTTATCATGTATCTCTGTATACAGGGAGCTCCCCCTATTGGTGGCTGCAGACAGATTCTTATCATGTATCTCTGTAAACAGGGAGCTCTCCTAGTGGTGGCTTCAGGCAGAATTTGATCATGTATCTCTGTATACAGGGAGCTCTGGCTGCAGATAGAGTCTTATTACATATCTGAGTATATAGGGAGCTCCCCCTAGTGGTGGTTGCAGACACAATCTTTTCATGTATATTTGTAAACAGGGAGCTCCCCCCAGTAGTAGCTCCAGACAGAACCTTATCATATATCTCTGTATGCAGGGAACTCCTTCTAGCGGTGGCTGCCAACAAAATCTCATCATGTATTTCAGTATACAGGGAGCTCTCCCTAATGCTGGCTTCAGAAGCATCTTATCATGTACCTCTGTATGTAGGGAGCTCCCCCTAGTGGTAGCTTCAGACAAATAGAATATTTAATGTACCTCTGTATACAGGAAGCTTCCCCTAGTGGTGGCTGCAGAGAGCATCTTGTAATGTATCTCTGTATACAGGGAGCTCCCCCTAGTAATGGGTGTACACAGAATCTTATCATGTATCTCTGTATGGAGGGAGCTCCCCCTAGTGGTGGCTGCAGTCAGATCTTATCACATATATCTGTATACAGGGAGCTCCCCCTAGAGGTGGCTGCAGACAGAATCGTACCATATATCCCTGTATGGAGGGAGCTCCCCCAGGAGTGGATGTAGGCAGAATCTTATCATGTATCTCTGTACACAGGGAGCTCCCTCTAGCGGAGGCTCTAGACAGAATCTTATGATGCCTCTGTATACAGGGAACTCTCCCTAGTGGTGGCTGCAGACAGAATCTTATGATGTATCTCTGCATATAGGGAGCTCCCCCTAGTGGTGGCTGCAGACAGAATCTTATCATGTATCTCTGTATAAAGGGAGCTCCCCCCAGTGGTGGCTGCAGACAGAATCTTACCATATATCCCTGTATGGAGGGATCTTCCCTAGTGGTGGATGTAGGCAGGATCTTATCATGTATCTCTGTACACAGGAAGCTCCCTCTAGTGGTGGCTGCAGACAAAATCTTATGATGCATCTCTGTAAACAGGGAACTTCCCCTAGTGGTGGCTGCAGACAGAATCTTATGTATCTCTGTAAACAGGGAACTCCCCCTAGAGGTGGCTGCAGACAGAATCTTATGAAGTATCTCTGTATACAGGGAGCTCCCCCTAGTAGTGGCTGCAGACAGAATCTTATGATGTATCTCTGTATACAGGGAGCTCCTCCAGCGGTGGATGTAGGCAGTATCTTATCATGTATCTCTGTATACAAGGAGGTCCCCCTAGTGGTGGCTGCAGATAGAATCTTATCATGTATTTCTGTATACAGGGAGCTCCCTCTAGTGGTAGCTGCAGACAGAATCTTATGATGTATCTCTGTATACAGGGAGCTCCCCCTAGTGGTGGCGGCAGACAGAATCTTATCATGCATTTCTGTATACAGGGAGCTCCCCCTAGTGGTGGCGGCAAACAGACAGAATCTTTTATGTATCTCTGTAGCCTTGTGGGGACTTCAGACATAATCTGAAGCTTAATAGGGAGCTTCCCTAGTGGTGGATGTAGGCAGAAGCGTATCATATATCTCTGTATGCAGGGAGCGCCCCTAGTGGTGGCTGCAGACAGATTCTTATCATGTGTCTCTGTATACAGGGAGCTCCCTCTAGTGGTCACGCAGACAGAATCTTATGATGTATCTCTTTATACAGGGATCTCCCCCAAGTGGTGAATGCAGACAGAAATTTGTCATATATTTCTCTTTACAGGAAGCTCTACATAGTGGTGGATGTAGGCAGAATCTTATCATGTATCTCTGTATACAGGGAGCTCCCCCTAGTGCTAGCTGAAGACAGAATCTTATGTATCTCTGTATACGGGGAGCTCCCCCTAGTGGTGGATGACGACAGAATATTATCTTGTATCTCTGTATACAGGGAGCTCCCCCTGGTGGTGACTGCAGACAAAATCTTATCATGTATCTCTGTATACAGGGAGCTCCCCCTATTGGTGCTGCAGACAAAATCTTGTCATGTATCTCTGTATACAGGGAGCTCCCCCTAGTGGTGGCTGCAGACAGATTCTTATCATGTATCTCTGTATACAGGGAGCTCCCCTTAGTGGTGGCTGCAGACAAAATCTTATCATGTATCTCTGTATACAGGGAGCTCCCCCTAGTGGTGGCTGCAGACAAAATCTTATCATGTATCTCTGTATACAGGGAACTCCCTCTAGTGGTGGCTGCAGACAAAATCTTACCATGTATCTCTGTATACAGGGAACTCCCCCTAGTGGTGGCTGCAGACAAAATCTTATCATGTATCTCTGTATACAGGGAGCTCCCCCTAGTGGTGGCTGCAGACAAAATCTTATCATGTATCTCTGTATACAGGGAACTCCCCCTAGTGGTGGCTGCAGACAAAATCTTATCATGTATCTCTGTATACAGGGAGCTCCTCTTAGTGGTGGCTGCAGACAGAATTGCATTATGTATCTCTGTATACAGGGAGCTCCCCCTAGTGGTGGCTGCAGACAAAATCTTATCATGTATCTCTGTATACAGGGAACTCCCCCTAGTGGTGGCTGCAGACAGAATTGCATTATGTATCTCTGTATACAGGGAGCTCCCCCTAGTGGTGGCTGCAGACAGAAATGCATTATGTATCTCTGTATACAGGGAGCTCCCCCTAGTGGTGGCTGCAGACAAAATCTTATCATGTATCTCTGTATACAGGGAACTCCCCCTAGTGGTGGCTGCAGACAAAATCTTATCATGTATCTCTGTATACAGGGAGCTCCCCCTAGTGGTGGCTGCAGACAAAATCTTATCATGTCTCTCTGTATACAGGGAGCTCCCCCTAGTGGTGGATGCAGACAGATTCTTATCATGTATATGTGTATACAGAAAGCTCACACTACTGGTGACTGAAGACAGAATCTTAATATGCATCTCTGAATACAGGGAGATCCTTCAAGAGGTGGATGTAGGCAGAAAGTTATCATGTATCTCTGTTCACAAGTAGCTCACCCTATTGGTGGCTTCAGACAGAATCTTAACAATGATTACTTGTAGCATGACTTGGAATATTTCAATTTACCTTGCACCCCTTGCTTTTCTGCATTCTGGGAGCATTGAACAAAGGGTGATTACTGTATCATGTAACTCACCATTTCTCTCCGTCTGCTTCATGCTGGAGAACTCTGTATCCAAACTGAGTGTCTTCAGGACCCCGGAAAACGTGTGGCCGCTTAGCATCAATGTTAAATGAATTGACAAAGTCTTCAATTAAAATAAAAAAAAAATAGGGTTCATCTCTAGCATTTGTGATGCCATCCACCACGCCTCTTATCAGTGACAGTGCAGTGACAGTAAAGCGGCTGCAGTGATAACAATGTGGCTGCAGCGACATGCTATGACAGTAGGGTGCTGTGGTGACAATAGCGTAATTGAAGGTGAGTGCTGTGACTTCAGTGGGTGGAATGACTTTAGGTGCTTTAGTCACAGTGAAGGAGGTTTGGTGACTGGTTTGCTAGGGTAACTCTTGTTTACTGGGGTAACGGTCAGGACTCAGGAGGACTGCAGTAATACTGGGAAGCAAAGGTCACTTCTGGGGGCTGGAGTGACAGTGGCGGATACATTGACTGGAGGGGGCTATCGCGGGTTCTGCTGGGCTGAGGTGGTCTTATAGTGTGGGGGTTGAGTTTAAGGGTTACACATGTTGCTATTTAAATTCTTAGTGGAGACTTTAAATTATAGCTTGCAGATGACTAAATACACATTACAATTTCTATATATACTCATCATCCACATCCTAGGACACCTCGCCCGGCGGGCACTCACGGTTATTTGTGTGGGGGCAGAGAATAAAAATATTTACTGAAGACAATGGCAAGAATAATTGTCTGGTTACTGGGGTCAGAAGAGCCAAAGGAGAAAATGACCCAATCCAGTCCCCAGACACAGCAAGAACGAGGTGGGCAACACTTAAAGGGTATGTGTAGCAATGGGAGGGTAATGCATGCTTACTGACTCATCAGTATATATGATTTTCAGACCCCTCATCTGTCGCTTCCTGAAGAAATCTCCAAATCCAAAATCTCTCCAACAGTCAATAAATATGATGGAAGTCTCATGATCACATTGACTTACTACATGGAGATAATTGAGGGGATAATGATATGGAAAAATAAAAGTAGCGTGATATATGATGGAGGAGTCATTTATTTAGAGACACAGCCCCCAAATACACCCATGAGTGACAGAACTCAACGAGTGACAAGTGTGAGATCTCCAAGGATTCTCCTTGCCTGAGCAGAAGAAACAACTGAAATACATGGGATTCCAGCTCAGACAACAGGAACGAAGAAAGCTCATGAAATGTAGGATAATGTTCTCACTCTTGCACCCACAAAACCACCCTGAGAACTACACTGGAAGCCACTAGTGCTCCAATATTCTACCTACAGCACTGGCAACACTGGAACTGTAAAAGCAACACCAGACCATCAAGAGCAAAAAGACTGGATCTACGAATGACAGCACTGGATCTACGAGAACAGCACTGGCCCCATGAAAAATTAACATTGTACCGACAAGACCCACAATGTGATCATCAACCCTGATATCTCAAGAGAAACAACACCAAACATACAAGAACGACAATATAAGAGACAAAATTGGACCTACAAGAACGACACTAGAACCTCAAAAGAGTAAAGACTAGACCGACAAGAATGTTATCACCAGACCCTCGAGAGGAACAACATTAGACATACAAGAATGGTAGTACAGAACCCACGAGCATGACAAAACCAGACCTTACATGAACACATTGGACCCTCAATGGTAACCACACTGGACCAACTATGGTTCGATGTTGGCAAAGAAAATTTGGGTCTTCATGGCTGGGCTGGTTCCCCAGAGTAAATTCAGAATCATGTGTGCTGATAATTGATAACACTTTTTATTGGTAGCAAGACAATTCATTTCAGGACTGTATCGGTCCTTTGTAGGATCCTCAAGATCAATAACACTGGACCTACAAGAAAGATAGTACGTGGACTTAGATGACACCAGTCCCATGAAATAGAGATAATACTATACTGACAAAAGCAAAAACTCTGGACATTTGAGAACTAGAACATTGGGCCCATGAGAATGATCATTCTGGACCAATAAAAAGGACAACACGGGATCTACAGGAAGGACAACACTGGACCCACGAGAAGGACAATGAAGGACAATGAAAACTATGAGTAAGATAACGCTGGAAAAGAATGACTACACTAGATCCACAAGTGATAATAATGGACCAGCAGGAAAGACACCTTTCATCATGTGAGAGTGTCAACACCGGACTCATAAGAACGACAACATCAAACCCATGAGATCGACAACATCGAACCAACAAGGGTATCAACACTGAATCCACAAACGACATTGTACCGGACAGGTAAAAATGACAACACTAGACCCTTAAGAGATAATGCTGGACTGAAAAGTGCAATAATTTGACCCACCAGAGAGATAATACCGGACCCCGGAAAGTGACCACTCCTGACCCATGAAGAAGGCAATATTCAACAAGTGGCCACTGTCAAAGCCCTAGAATCAAGGCTTACCATGTGTGGACAGGAGGAAAAGTAGGAAGGTGAGGGATCTGCTAGGCTCCATGGTCACAGCTCAGGCGATGGGGAGGAAGAAAGTGCCCAGAATTTAGGATGCAGATGGGTGTTCCCCAGCCACAAGCTGAAAGCTCGCTCTGTCCTCAGTCCCTGCGTCTCCTGCCCCCTTTCATTGGCAGCTAAAAATAATCCTGGTTTTTCCTGGACCCACTGCCTGTAAAATCAGGGGCATCTGCCCAGGGGCGTGGATCCATGGAACAGCCACCCAGCAGAGGTGGAAACTGCCCCAAGCCACAGAGATGTGGATGATGAAGGGGTCAAGGTGAAATTCAACAAGCAGTGGAGGATGTGGGGGCGGAACATCTGCATCACTTCAGGGGGTTAACACTTAGAAGAAGCTCTTCATCCTTCCCCCTTCCCTTTATTAAAACCTTGTCAGTCCTCGACTCTCTACGATGGTCACCCATCTTTTCCAGACCCCTGAATGGCAGCATAAATGTACATGTGATCAGAGGAACGATACATCCTCATTACTAAGCAGATTACAAGCCCAGAATTTGGGCTGGGGTGAGACCGATGCGCTGAGCTTGACTTCCTGTGGTCTAGTGATGGAATGTTGCAGCCTCCACGTTCCATCTTTACGTACACTTTTTAACCCTGTAATCGTGCTGTCAGTGCATGATGAGAGTTGTCGTTTCACAACAGCATGAAAACAGCAGGTGGTGGATCACAAAATGAAAAACAGATTGGGAAAATGCTTAATAGCAATTCCAGAAAATATGAAGAATATAGATTAAAGCATTAAAGCATGACTAATAATTTGTTGACAGATTCCTGCCCTCAATATTTAGACAGCAAGGCCACGCTCTATATATAGGTGTCAGCATATATGAAAATGGATTACTCATTTACATAATGTAAATGAGCGCAATTACTAATGAAAGACGGTAGTGCAGTGTGCCATCTGGTGTTCATTAAGAAGAACTGCTGAAAACATGATGTGAACTCATATATATTTAGTGCCTATCCTAATAACAGTGAGATCACATTCCCCCAATCAGTGCAGTCTTCTTACCTAATAAAAGTGTGGTCCTTTTCCCCCAATCAAGTGCAGTCTTCTGAGGCTGGGGTCAGATCTAACGTATAAAAATACGATCCGTTTTTTACGGCCGAGATACGCAGAAAAGTTCCTGAACAGTAATCTGTATTCAATGCAAGTATGTGATTTTTTCTCCAAAAAGTATCCGTGTGTCATCTGTGTGTCATCCATATGGCATCCGTACGGCAAGATTTTCTCGCTGGCTTGCAAAATGGACATATAATGGATCCATGGGCTCAATTATTCGTGAAAACATATATACACAGTCTACATATATATATATATACAGTACAGACCAAAAATTTGGACACAACTTCTCATTTAAAGATTGTTATGTATTTTCATGACTATGAAAATTGTAAATTCATACTGAAGGCATCAAATCTATGAATTAACACATGTGGAATAATATACTTAACAAAAAAGTGTGAAACAACTGAAAATACGTCTTATATTCTAGGTTCTTCAAAGTAGACACCTTTTGCTTTGATGACTGCTTTGCACACTCTGGGATTCTCTTGATGAGCTTCAAGAGGTAGTCACCAGGAATGGTCTTCCAACAATCTTGAATGAGTTCCCAGAGATGCTTAGCACTTGTTGGCCCTTTTGCCTTCACTCTGCGGTCCAGCTCACCCCAAACCATCTCGATTGGGTTCAGGTCTGGTGACTCTGGTGGCCAGGTCATCTGGCGTAGCACCCCATCAATCTCCTTCTTGGTCAAATAGCCCTTACACAGCCTGGAGGTGTGTTTGGGGTCATTGTCCTGTTGAAAAATAAATGATGGTCCAACTAAACGCAAACCGGATGGAATAGCATGCCGCTGCAAGATGCTGTGGTAGCCATGCTGGTTCAGTATGCCTTCAATTTTGAATAAATCCCCAACAGTGTCACCAGCAAAGCACCCCCACACCATCACACCTCCTCCTCCATGCTTCACGGTGGGAACCAGGCATGTAGAGTCCTCCATCCATTCACCTTTTCTGCGTCACACAAAGACACGGTGGTTGGAACCAAAGATCTCAAATTTGGACTCATCAGACCAAAGCTCAGATTTCCACTGGTCTAATGTCCATTCCTTGTGTTCTTTAGCCCATACAAGTCTCTTCTGCTTGTTGCCTGTCCTTAGCAGTGGTTTCCTAGCAGCTATTTTACCATGAAGGCCTGCTGCACAAAGTTTCCTCGTTAACAGTTGTTGTAGAGATGTGTCTGCTGCTAGAACTCTATGTGGCATTGACCTGGTCTCTAATCTGAGCTGCTGTTAACCTGCGATTTCTGAGGCTGGTGACTCGGATAAACTTATCCTCAGAAGCAGAGGTAACTCTTGGTCTTCCTTTCCTGGGGCGGTCCTCATGTGAGCCAGTTTCTTTGTAGCGCTTGATCGTTTTTGCCACTGCACTTGGGGACACTTTCAAAGTTTTCCCAATTTTTTGGACTGACTGACCTTCATTTCTTAAAGTAATGATGGCCACTTGTTTTCTTTACTTAGCTGCTTTTTTCTTGCCATAATACAAATTCTAACAGTCTATTCAGTAGGACTATCCGCTGTGTATCCATCAGACTTCTGCTCAACACAACTGATGGTCCCAACCCCATTTATAAGGCAAGAAATCCCACTTATTAAACCTGACAGGGCACACCTGTGAAGTGAAAACCATTCCCGGCAACTACCTCTTGAAGCTCATCAAGAGAATGCCAAGAGTGTGCAAAGCAGTCATCAAAGCAAAAGGTGGCTACTTTGAAGAACCTAGAATATAAGACATATTTTCAGTTGTTTCACACTTTTTTGTTAAGTATATAATTCTACATGTGATAATTCGAAGTTGTGATGCCTTCAGTGTGAATTTACAGTTTTCATAGGCATGAAAATTCTGAAAAATCGTTAAATGAGAAGGTGTGTCCAAACTTTTGGTCTGTACTGTATATATGTCAGTGAGACACACACACACACATATATATATATATTTATTTATATTTCATACAGAGCTAGATAGCATAAAAGACGGTAATTCAATTGCCAGCTTTTGCTGAGTCCTTACTAAACCCGACAGGATATGAGACAAGTTTTACATACAGTAAACCATTTCATATCCTTTATAATTTTACATATCCCTCTTTAATAATGTTAGTAGTGTGTGTGTGCAAAATTTGGGAGCTCTAGGAAAAAACTGGCGTGGGCTCCTGCAAAATTTTCTCTGCCAGAGTGGTAAAGCCAGTAACTGAGGGCAGATATTAATAGCCTAGAGAGGGACCATGGTTATTGCCCCCCTGGCTAAAAACATCTGCCCCCGGCCACCCCAGAAAGGCACATCTGTAAGATGCGCCTATTCTGGCATTTAGCCACTCTCTTCCCACTCCCCTGTAGCGGTGGGATATGGGGTAATAAAGGGTTAATGTTACCTTGCTATTGTAAGGTGACATTAAGCCTGATTAATAATGGAGAGGAGTCAATAAGACACCTATCCATTATTAATCCAATAGTAGGAAAGGGTTAAAAAAACACACACACATTAAGAATAAAGTAATTTAATGAAAGACACAGGGCTTTATTATCTTTATTGTACTCTCAATCCAACTGATGACCCTCGTTCTCCAGTAAAAAATTCCAAAATAAAAAAGCAACAATATCCCATACCTGTCCACCGTACAGTCAAGTCCCAGGCTGTAAATCTATCTGAAGGGGTTAAATACAGTTACAACCAGGAGCCTGCTAATGCGGCAGCTCACAGCTGTAAAAGACTGGGGAATGAATTAAATTAAGGTAACGTAGCTTTGGTGACTAGCGGTGCTGTCACCAAAGTTGCGCTACCTGGTGGCATAAACTCATATGAACTGTAGCATGGGAACGGACATTTCTGAATATTTTCTCATGCTACAGTTCAAATGAGTTTATGCCACCAGGGGGCGCAGCTTTGGTGACAGCACTGCTAGTCACCGAAGCTATGTTACCTTCATTTCATTCATTCCCCGTCTTTTACAGCCGAGAATTACTGCATTAGTAGCTCTCCTGGTTGCAAATCTATTTAACCCCTTCAAATGGATTTACAGCGTGGGATTGACTGTACGGCGGACAGGTATGGGATATTGTTGCTTTTTTATTTTGGAATTTTGTACAGGAGAACGAGGGTCATCAGTTGGATTGAGCGTACAATAAAGATAATAAAACCCTGTGTCTTTCTATCATTAAATTAATTACTTTATGCTTAATGTGTGTGTGTTTTTAACCCTTTCCTACTATTGAATTAATAATGGATATGTGTCTTATTGACTCCTCTCCATTATTAATCTGGCTTAATGTCAATAGCAAGGTGACATTAACCCCTTATTACCCCATATCCCACCGCTACACGGGAGTGGGAAGAGAGAGGCTAAGTGCCAGAATAGGCGCATCTTACAGATGTGCCTTTTCTGAGGTGGCTGGGGGCAGATGTTTGTAGCCAGGGGGGGCCAATAACCATTGTCCCTCTCTAGGCTATTAATATCTGCCCTCAGTCACTGGCTTTCCCACTCTGGCGGAGAAAATTGTGTGGGAGCCCACGCCAGTTTTTTCTGTGATTTAACCCTTTATTTTAACACCTAGAGCTCCCAAATTTTGCTCACACACTACTAACATTATTAGTGAGGGATATGTAAAATAATAACGGATAAGAAATGGTTTACTGTATGTAAACCATGTCTCATATCTTGTCGGGTTTGGTAAGTGAGTCACCAGCCAGGGCCGTGGGGTACTCGCTACAGGGTCCAGTACTTAAGGGGATGTGTCACGGCGGCAACACGGTCCGTTGCCCTGGGCGCCCATGAAAAAGGGAAATTGATTAAATTTTGTGTTCGTGATGCCACCTGTGGTATTCGGTCAGTGGGGACCAACGCTGCTTAAAGGTGTCCTCTGGGGTGATGTTATAGCAGCTAGGTGGTATAACTTCCCAAAGGTGAAGTATATCTCCAGGGCTCCCGATGTGTAGGTGAAGATGGTGAGAGGTGCAGTGAAGAAAAGGACACAGGTTTGCAGTCATTTTACCTGGTTTACAGTAGGCTTCAGGCAACCGCAGTCCAGGGCACCAGATAACAGGTACAGGCAGGGTCCGGCCGGCTTGGAAGAACCTAGAATATAAGACATATTTTCAGTTGTTTCACACTTTTTTGTTAAGTATATAATTCCACATGTGTTAATTCATAGTTTTGATGCCTTCAGTGTGAATTTACAATTTTCATAGTCATGAAAATACAGAAAAATCTTTAAATGAGAAGGTGTGTCCAAACTTTTGGTCTGTACTGTATATCTACCTTTTCTATGTGTAGACATGTATTTTATCTATTCTATTCTATTCTGTCAGTGTGATTTTACTGTACACCGCACTGAATTGCCGGCTTTTCTATAGAACACTGGTGCGTATTTCTCGCAAGTCACACTGATGGTCCGTGTGTAATCCGTATTTTTCTCGCCCCATAGACGTTCATTGGCGGATTTTCTCAGCCCGTTAAATACGGCTGATGGAAGCTGCCCCATAGAGAAACATTGGTCCGAGTGCAATGAGTTGTTTTTGCGCCTCTCACTCCTCCATATTTCTCTCTAGTGTGACCTCCGGCCTAACCCTAATAACAGTGCTGTCCCATTCTCCCAATCAGTGCAGTCTTCTGCATATATTGACGCCCCCCGAAGAAGCAGGGCGGCGAAATGCACACGTCGGGGCTGGAGATTAAGGTCTTTACAGCGGCTGAGCTAGCGAACATTGTGACATCCAGGTAACAATGAACTGCAGTGTTCTCATTTTTATGTGATGTTTCCCTAAATTATTGCATTGATGCTTGCCATTTTTATAATATCTGGGCTATTGAATACTAGGATTTATATATACCTTCGGGTGATTGGTATATCTAGCTAGATTATTTATTTGGCACATGAATAAAGATAGGGATTTACACATTTTTAACTGGCTCTAAAGGTAAAGAAAAAATAGAATAATATATAAATATAGCAATGCTTGACTCCTATTGAACAATACTACCCTCTAGTGACGATCTATAATATTGATTTGATTTGATTTGCTATGGGGCTAATGGTTTGGTGAAGCCCAGTGCTAGCACTGGGACCAGCCTCCTCCCTCAAATACTAACTTCTCCCTGTGACACGCCGCTCTGGTCTCTTCAGTGTCTTCTGTCTCTCTGCAATGTTTCAGGGCAGAGGGCGTGATGACATCACTACAGCGCACCCTCTGTGCTGTGCAGTGCAGAGAGACAGAAGACTGGGCTGAAGAGACCGGAGCAGCAGGGAATGAGGAGAGGTGAGTATTTGATTTTTTTATGCATACAACATTATATGGGGCCATTATATAGTGTATGCAGCAATATATGGGGCTCATTATTCTGTATGGAGCAATATATGGGGCCTTTATATACTGTATGGAGCACTTTATGTGGCCATTATATACTGCATGGAGCACTATAGGGGCCATTACATACTGTATGGAGCAATATAGGGGCCATTATACTGTATGGAGCAATATATGGGGCCATTATATACTGTATGGAGCACTATATGTGGCCATTATATACTGTATGGAGCACTATATGTGGCCATTATATACTGTATGGAGCAATATATGGAGCCATTATATACTGTACTAGCTGTACTACCCGGCTTCGCCCGGGTTAATGACTGCTGTTAGCAAAATAGAATGTGTTAACAAAAATTTATTCTGCACACAAAAACCACAAAACAAATAGATAGAAATGTAATTATTAAAAGGCAAAAACTAAGCTAATAGAAGAATTTCACAACATATATTAGCTTTGTTATACTGAGAATGTCTTTGTTGCCTATATTAACCAATCAGAGCTCAGGTTAATTAACTGTAGCAAAATAGAAGCTGAGCTGTGATTGGTTGCTATTGGCAGCCTGATAAATCCCCAGCCAATAGGAAGCCCTCCCCCCCTGGCAGTATATATTAGCTCACACATACACATAATAGACTGGTCATGTGACTGACAGCTGCCGTATTTCCTATATGGTACATTTGTTGCTCTTGTAGTTTGTCTGCTTATTAATCAGATTTTTATTTTTGAAGGACAATACCAGACTTGTGTGTGTTTTAGGGCGAGTTTCATGTGTCAAGTTGTGTGTGTTGAGTTGCGTGTGGCGACATGCATGTAGCGACTTTTGTGAGATGAGTTTTGTGTGGCGACATGCGTGTAGCAACATTTTGTGTGTTGAGTTGCATGTGACAGGTTAGTGTAGCAAGTTGTGTGCAGCAAGATTTGTGCATGGCGAGTTTTGCGCGTGGCGAGTTTTATGTGTGGTGCGTTTTGAGTATGTGCAAGTTTTGTGTGAGGCAACTTTTGCATGTGGTGCAACTTTTGTACATGTGGCAATTTTTCTGTGTGTGCAAGTTTTGCATGAGGTGAGTTTTCCATGAGGTGAGTTTTGCACATGTGGCGAGTTTTGCGTGAGCCTAGTTTTGCATATGGCGAGTTTTGCATGTAGCGAGTTTTGCGCGTTGCGAGTTTTGAGTGGTGACTTTTGTGTTTCGACTTTTATGTGGCGAGGTTGGTGTGTGTGTGGTGAAATGTGTGCTGAGGGTCGTATATGTGTTCAAGCACGTGGTAGTGTGTGGCGCATTTTGTGTGTGTGTTCATATCCCCGTGTGTGATGAGTATCCCATGTCGGGGCCCCACCTTAGCAACTGTACGGTATATACTCTTTGGCGCCATCGCTCTCATTCTTTAAGTCCCCCTTGTTCACATCTGGCAGCTGTCAATTTTCCTCCAACACTTTTCCCTTCACTTTTTCCCCATTATGTAGATAGGGGCAAAATTGTTTAGTGAATTGGAACGCGCGGGGTTAAAATTTCACCTCACAACATAGCCTATGACGCTCTCGGGGTCCAGACGTGTGACTGCGCAAAATTTTGTGGCTGTAGCTGCGACGGTGCAGATGCCAATCCCGGACATACACACATACATACATACACACATTCAGCTTTATATATTAGATGGAACAATATATACAGCCATTATACTGTATGGAGCAATATATGGGGCCATTATATACTGTATGGAGCAATATATGTGGCCATTATATACTGTATGGAGAAATATATGGAGCCATTATATACTGTATGAAACAATATATGGGGCCATTATATACTGTATGGAGCAATATATGGAGCCATTATATACTGTATGGAACAATATATGGGGCCATTATACTGTATGGAGCAATATATGGGGCCATTATATACTGTATGGAGAAATATATGGGGCCATTATATACTGTATGGAGCACTATATGTGGCCATTATATACTGTATGGAGAAATATATGGAGCAATTATATACTGTATGAAACAATATATGTGGCCATTATATACTGTATGGAGCAATATATGGAGCCATTATATACTGTATGGAACAATATATGGGGCCATTATACTGTATGGAGCAATATATGGGGCCATTATACTGTATGGAGCAATATATGGGGCCATTACTATAACAGTGCCATCACTTGCCTCTTCACAGTACAAGCCCCTTAAGAGCTTCATCTTCTTCATTGATAACAGTGTAGAAAATCCTCCATGTGATGCAAGTCTCGTCCCCCTTACAGTGCTGCCACATGGACCCCTTTGTGTAGATATGATGCCTCTTTTTAATCTGATAACTAATTCCGGAGAATGTAATATTTTCCATACTGGGGGTTTTCTCTTACATCTTTATCATTTTTCTAGGTCATATTTAAAGGGCTAATACCAGTTAGTCACTGACCACAGGATGTGAGAGGAGAGGTTTAATATTTATGACCCTAGGAACATCGAACAGTTTGTGTCTGTGGCCAATGCCATGTCTTCTTTTCTCCTCATCACGCTGACATGTACTGTAAATACTAAGGCTTGAGCTGATTGAGATGCTATCTATATATTGTCTTCTAGTACCCTATATGTTCTATGTCTATGTAGACTCAGTGGTCAGGTGACCATGTCGGAGCGTACACAGCTTCCACTATGGCTGGCTATGGTTAGAACTTCCTAAACCAAATAGCTGCTACCAAGGAAATGTGGGACTCCTGAATGGAAGACCCTCTCTATGGCATCTTAATAGTTGATTCTAGTAAGTGAATGCCTTTCATAATTGTATTATGTCTTTGTCATAACCTTGTCAATATATTCTCATTTATGGTGAATGTTTCCTATTTTTCAGTGCTGATCATTGATTGCCCAGGTGATTTTTTCTTTATAACATGTGGGTGTTGCTCCCCTGAAAATTGCTTAATGATATTACTTTTAAGTGATAGGAGCTGCTGTGAGACCAGTGGTGACCTTCACACCCAACTGGGAAAATATATTATCTGGAGACACGGTGACCCTAACATGTAATGTGACCCCGGAGGACCAGACCTATTACTGGTACAAAGAGAATGAATTAATGGGAATCAGCCAAAAGAATGTACAGTAACTATCCAATCAGCCTCATGGACAGATAAAGGGAACTACCAGTGTCATACCAGTACAAGTGACATCAGCCATCCCATCAGGCTTTTACGTTAGTCAAGGTGAGCTCCACATGTCTCCACCTCATAACCCAATTTACGTTACTGGACTGATCTATGGCATTATTTTTTTTATTAGCTACACTCATCCTGCAGAGACCTGTTTCCATTTATGAAGGACGCCCCTTGAATCTCAAATGTCACATTCGCTTTGGATGTAAGGTCATAAACACAACATTTTATAAGGAAGATGAAGAGATTCAGACCTCAACAATTGGCTCCGAGTTACATCTCAAGAAAGTAGATGGAGATGTGACTGGGAAATACCGATGTACTAAAGTGATAGAAGATGATGATGGATCTCTCCATACATTGTCACATGAATCTTACATCCATGTTACAAGTGAGTATCCTTCAATTATTCTTGTATATTTCTCAGAGTATGTGATGGGACCCAAAATGGGACTTCTCTTGGTTCCTCTCACCAAAGTCCTTGAGCTAATAGTTACTTTCTCTAATTCATTGTATACGAGAAAAATTAGAAAAATTACTCACCCTAATTACATCTTCCTATCTCAAAGGGTTATTTAAAAAATATATTTGACCTTGGCCTTCAGAACTATTAGCTAAAACACTAAAGGCCAATCACATGGGATTTCTAATTTCACAAAAAATTCTAATTTACAAGTGAAAATTAGAAATATTACTAATAATCTAAACCTTTCAGGTACTTTTTGGAAAGTAATAATGGTATCAGTATTGGACTTCTCTGATGGGATGCGAAGAATAGACAACTTTTTTTTGCATAGATAGTCTGTTCTTTGTTTGTAGAAGCTGCGCTCAGGCCTGTGGTCACCTTCAAACCCAACTGGAGAAACATATTGTCTGGTGACGCCGTTACTATATCCTGTGATGTGGTCTCAGATGACCAGACAGGACAAATGTATTACTGATATATAGATGAAAAACCAGCACACGCTCAGCAGCAGAACTTTACTATCCAGTCTGCTTCATGGAGAGAAGGGACTACCAATGTTACACCAACATAAGTGACATCAGTTATCCTGCCAGACTGAATGTGATTAATGGTGAGTTCACATACTAGTCAGAATATATTGCCTAATTAAAGAATATATCTCTAATTTAATGCTTCTACATCAGCTGCCCTCATCCTGCAGAGGCCAATGGAAATTCTCGAAGGAGACTCCTTGACTCTAAGATGTCACAGTCGATCTGAATATAAAGTCGTAAGCACAATATTCTACAAGGATAACAAGGAGATAAAGACCTCGGAAAGCGACTCACAACTACATATTGATAAGGTCGAGGGAGCGGTGAATGGGAAATACAAATGTATGAAAACACTACAAGATTATGATGGAACATTCCATTCGCTCTCCGATGAAACTTATGTCTCTATGAGTGGTAAGTAACTGTGATCATGGGGTAGAATATCTGTGACTGTGTGACCATGTGTAGAGTTATTGCGATTATGTGCTAGAATAATGGCGATTGTGTGATAATGTGCTAGCGTAACAGTGATTGTGTCATCATGTGCTAGAGTAACTGTGATTGTGTCATCATGTGCTAAAGGGATGGTGATTGTGTGATATTGTGCAAGAGTAACAGTGATTGTGTGATCATTTGTTAGAGTAACGGTGATTGTGTGATATTGTGCTAGAGTAACAGTGATTGTGTGATCAGGTGCTAGAGTAACGGTGATTGTGTCATCATGTGCTAGAGTAATGGTAATTTTGTGATCATGTGTTAGAGTAACGGCGATTGTGTGCTATTGTGAGTAACGGTGATTGTGTGATCATGTATTAGAGTAACGGTGATTGTGTGATCATGTGCTAGACTAACGGTGATTGTGTGATATTGTGCTAGAGTAACAATGATTGTGTGATCATGTGTTAGAGTAATGGTGATTGTTTGATATTGTGCTAGAGTAACGGTGATTCTGCTGTGATCATGTGCTAGAGTAACGGTGATTGTGTGATCAAGTAAGTGCTAGTGTAACTGTGAATGTGTGATCAAGTGCTAGTGCAACTGTGATTGTGTGATCATGTGCTAGAGTAACAGTGATTGTGTGCTAATGTGCTAGAGTAACGGTGATTCTGTGATTATGTGTTAGAGTAGCGGTGATTGTGTGATCATGTGCTAGAGTAACGTGATTGTGTGATCATGTGCTAGAGTAACAGTGATTGTGTAATCATGTGCTAGAGTAACAGTGATTGTGTGATCATGTGCTAGAGTAACGGTGATTGTGTGATCATGTGCTAGAGTAACAGTGATTGTGTGATCATGTGCTAGAGTAACGGTGATTGTGTGATCAGGTGCTAGAGTAACGGTGATTGTGTCATCATGTGCTTAAGTGATGGAGATTGTGTGATATTGTGCAAAAGTAACAGTGATTGTGTGATCATGTGCTAGAGTAACTGTGATTGTGTCATCATGTGTTAGAGTAACGATGATTTTGTGATCATTTGTCAGAGTAACGGCGATTGTGTGATATTGTGAGTAACGGTGATTGTGTGATCATGTGTTAGAGTAACGGTGATTGTGTGGGGTCTAAGGGGTATCGTTTCTCCTTATGGAGAGTGACATACCATCTCTGGCTTGTCAAGGTAAGGAGGCTTATTTGCCATACAATGCTTCTCTGGGAAATTAAATATGCAAATTGCCTCTTCTGAGAAAAAGAGGACTTAACTCTATAGCGCCACCTGTTGGAAGTAGCGATCCTACAAGTCACAATCAACCCTCTAACGAGTCGTGCAATATGACTTAGGATAAAAGCCAAATCAGTATCTCAATTCGCAGACACGGTGTTTCGGGCTGATGGCCCTCGTCATGTGTAGAGTAACGGTGATTGTGTGATATTGTGCTAGAGTAACAATGATTATGTGATCATGTCTTAGAGTAACGGTGATTGTTTGATATTGTGCTAGCGTAACGGTGATTCTGTGATCATGTGCTAGAGTAACTGTGATTGTGTGATCAAGTGCTAATGTAACTGTGATTGTGTGATCAAGTGTTAGTGTAACTGTGATTGTGTGATAATGTGCTAGAGTAAGAGTGATTGTGTGATCATGTTATAGAGCAGCGGTGATTGTGTGATCATGTGCTAGAGTAACGTGATTGTGTGATCATGTACTAGAGTAACGGTGATTGTGTGATAATGTGCCTGAGTAACGGTGATTGTGTGATCATGTGCTAGAGTAAGGCTGCCGTCATACTAGCAGTATTTGGTCAGTATTTTACATCAGTATTTGTAAGCCAAAACCAGGAGTGGGTGATAAATGTGCAGAAGTGGTGCATATGTTTCTATTATACTTTTCCTCGAATTGTTCCACTCCTGGTTTTGGCTTACAAATACTGTTGTAAAACACTGACCAAATACTGCTAGTGTGATGGCAGCCTAACTGTGATTGTGTGATCAAGTGCTAGAGTAACGGTGATTGTGTGATAATGTGCTAGAGTAACGGTGATTGTGTCATCATGTGCTAGAGTAACGGAGATTTTGTGATCATGTGTTAGAGTAACGTTGATTGTGTGATATTGTGAGTAACGATGATTGTGTGATCATGTGTTAGAGTAACGGTGATTATTTGATATTCTGCTAAAGTAACGGTGATTCTGTGATCATGTGCTAGAGTAACGGTGATTGCGTAATCATGTGTTAGAATAACGGTGATTGTGTGATCATGTGCTAGAGTAACGGTGATTGATCTGATCCTGTGCTAGAGTAACAGTGATTGTGTGATAATGTGCTAGAGTAACGATGATTGTTGGATCACGTGCTAGAGTAATGGTGATTGTGTGATAATATGCTAGAGTAATAGTGATTGATCATGGGGTAGACTAAATGTGATAGGGGGACATAGGAATGTGGAACCTATGACAATAAATGGAGCACATTGGAAGGGATGTTGAGTAGTGATGAGCGAATATACAGTACTCGTTACTCGAGATTTCTCGAGCATGCTCGGGGGGTCCTCCGAGGATCTTTTAGTGCTCGGAGATGTAGTTTTTCTTGCCGCAGCTGAATGATTTACATCTGTTAGCCAGCAAAAGTACATGTGGGGATTTCCGAGCAACCAGGCAACCCCCACATGTACTTATGCTGGCTAATAGATGTAAAGGTACCGTCACATTAAGCGACGCTGCAGCGATAGCGACAACGATGCCGATCGCTGCAGCGTCGTTGTTTGGTCGCTGGGGAGCTGTCACACAGACCGCTCTCCAGCGACCAACGATGCCGAGGTCCCCGGGTAACCAGGGTAAACATCGGGTTGCTAAGCGCAGGGCCGCGCTTAGTAACCCGATGTTTACCCTGGTTACCATCGTAAAAGTAAAAAAAACAAACAGTACATACTCACCTGCGCGTCCCCCGGCGTCCGCTTCCTGCACTGTGTGAGCGCCGGCCCTAACAGCAGAGCGGTGACGTCACCGCTGTGCTTTTACTTTCACTTTAGGGCCGGCGCTTAGTCAGAGCAGGAAGCGGACGGCAGGGGACGCGCAGGTAAGTATGTACTGTTTTTTTTTTTTACTTTTACGCTGGTAACCAGGGTAAACATCGGGTTACTAAGCGCGGCCCTGCGCTTAGTAACCCGATGTTTACCCTGGTTACCAGCGTAAAACATCGCTGGCATCGTTGCTTTTGGTGTCAAACCTGACGATAAACGCCGGTCTGACGACCAAATAAAGTTCTGAACTTTATTCAATGACCAGCGATATCACAGCAGGATCCTGATCGCTGCTGCGTGTCAAACTAAACGATATCGCTAGCCAGGACGCTGCAACGTCACGGATCGCTAGCGATATCGTTTAGTGTGAAGGTACCTTAAATCATTCAGCTGCGGCAAGAAAAGCTAAATCTCCAAGCACTAAAAAATACTCGGAGGACCCCCGAGCATGCTCGAGAAATCTCGAGTAACGAGTATATTCGCTCATCACTAATGTTGAGTAGTTGAGGGTAAATGATGGTGGATTAGCAGTGTGTTTGAGTTTTGTTGATGAGCCCAAATCTTATACTAAAGTAATAAGAGAGATATCACTTTTTCTTCTCACCCTTTAACCTACCCTGATGTCACAAATCCGAACCACGTATACAAGGAAAGGGACAAGTAATGGGGCAAGGGTAAAAAATTACTAAGTCCAACCTTAGAGATAGATAGTTTCTGGTCTATATATCACATAGACTATAATAACGCTTTTATTTTTTAGAGCTTTTCTCACATCCAAAATTAAAACCACCCCCATACAGCATAGTAGAAGATGATGACCTGACCTGTGTCAAGAGGCTAAATCCTCTCAGAGACGGTAAAGAAATTAAATTTGCCTTTTACAGAGAAGGACAGAAAGTGCAGGAATTCAGCTCTTCTGACACATACCGGGTCCCATCCGTTCAGTCGGAGGATCCTGGGAATTACACGTGCGAGGTCATGACTCCCACGATAAGGAAGATGAGTGATGTGTCATATGTCCATGTACAAGGTGACTGAAGCTTGGTCTGTCTCGTCTTCAAAATATTCTGAATTTTTCACTTATATCTCATTTGATATTTCATCTTCTAGAACTGTTCTCCTTTCCAGAGATTAAGGTGCCCCTGCATAGAATATTATGGCATGAACTGACCATAACGTCTGTCACCAGACTGAACCCTCTCAGATGCGGTAAAGAACTACAGATTACCTTCTATAGAAATGGACAGAAGGTACAGCAACTGAGATCATTGGGCACATATACCATTCAGTCCGCTCGGCTGGAAGATTCTGGGAATTACACCTGTGCGTGGCGACGGTGTCTGGTCTTACAATGAAAATCAGCAAAGTCTTATATGTCCATATACAAGGTGAGCCATTACAGGGGTATATAGTGCAAGATATCTCCCCAGACTAGATGAATCTGATCATTTCAATAATAATAAAAGTCATTTACAATATGATCAGGTTATTAAAGGGAAACTGCACATAAGACAACCCCTTTTATAAGACTAGGTCACCAAAAACTAGCTTGATACCAGAAATCTCACAGTTAAAACTCTGAGCAATTGTGAGCTAGTTGTGGGATGCAGTAACGGACAGGAGGCAGAGCAAGGGTTAACTATATTTTACTTGAATAGGAGGTTACTCCAGGCAGGGAGAGGAAGTGGTAAACAGGAGTATAGCAGGTGATATAAACACAAATGATGTGCAGGGTGAGTTAAACAACAACAAGTAATGAAGCAGTTCTTTAAGGGTTAACTTATCGGTCCGGCAGCTTCCTGACTGTAGAGTCTTAGGCTCAAACGGTGGTGTCAATGCAGTTAGCGCGTGATGAGTCCAGTGTCGTCCTGAAGGCATTGGTGATCCGGTTTCCGGCGGTGATGGTGGGTCCTTCTCGTCTTGGATGGGGTCCTGGGTCCAGGGTTCGTTGTGCGGTATGAAGTACAATCTCCAACTCCGTCGGAGATTAACTTAGCCTGACAGAAATAAGCGAGAGAGATGAGGCACAGTTCCCGATGAGTCACCCGGTCCTTCCTAGGTGGCACGCGTGCTGGACTTACTGGCCCGAAGCATTTAGCACCTTCAGCTGGAGGAGCCACCGGGTGCATGGCACGTTTCTCATCACAGTCTCTGTATCTGGTCGCAGGGAGTCTATCGCGTGGGCCTGCGCTATTACAGTGCTCAGAGGAAGGAGCACCAACTGTTCCCTTCTGTGCTCTGCTTGTTCCCACCAGGACTGACTGCTTCAGCGTGCTCTGACCTTTTTAGCTTAGTCACGCCCCCTGCTGTCAAGTGCAAAGGTCGGTCCAGGTTCTTAAGCTTTCCCCAGAGGAGACAGCCCCGACAGTTCAGGACCCGACGCAAGAGAGGTACCCCCGGTCCGGTCCCTCTTCTTACCCAATCATCTACAACCTACAGAGAAGCCTGGAACTAAATATTTAACATGGCAAAAAAGTATTACATGGTGCTCATGTATTTAGGGGAAGTGTTGGGTTGAGGAATGACACCCTTACTATGATCTCAGATTTTTCTTACATGGCATTTAAAGGTGACACTCCGTTTAAAGAGGACCATAAGTATGTATGTAAAAAACACTGTTTTCCTGAATCCGGCGATGTTTTTCTTTTGTTCCTTCATCGCTCTGTTCCTGAAATGTGGACCTTTCTTCTCTGTAGGTAAATCTAGTATTTTTAGATGAGTAGGAGTGGCCCTCAGCTGTTCTCTGTGGGTGCGTTTTTGAGGACCACGCACACTTGGCTAAAAACACCACATTTAGATTCAGAGAAGAGGAGGCCATATCTCAGGAATGGAGAGGCGCAGAAACAAAATAAAAACATCGCCGGATTCAGGAGAACAGCGGCTTTTACACCAGTTTAAATATAACATATTTATATTGAGTGATGGGTCTTCTATAAGTCTGATTGTTACATTAAGGCCAGGGTCACACTTGCAAGTTCAATGCGAGAAACTCGCGCGAGTCTCTCGCATCAAGTCTCGGGCACTGCCACTGGCACTCGGGACCAGAGCGTGTGACTGCATAGAAATACATGCAGCCGCACATTCCAGCCCTGAGTGCTGGCGGCAGTGCTGGATATTGATCTGAGAGACTCGCGCAAGTTTCTCGCATTGAACTCGCAAGTGTGACCCCTGCCTAAGGGCTTGTTTCCACTTGCGAGAAACACGTCCGTGTCTCGCATGTGGAAACCAAGCTCTGGCGCCGGCACTTTGGAGCGGAGCGTGCAGCTCCATGTGTTGCTATGCGGCCGCACGCTCCGCTCTGGTGTGCTGGCGCCACAGCTTGGTTTCCAGATACGAGACACGGACTTGTTTCTCGCAAGTGGAAACAAGCCCTTAGGGTGAAGATCTACTAGCTTGAGTCAATGACTAATACCCACCCCCATATAAAGCAGAGCAGACTATGACTACCACTTATAATTCCTCTTTTCTCTTGATCTCCCTCTGTCAGACTACACCAACCAGAATATAATGAGACTGGTTCTGTCTGGACTGACGTTAATGGCTGCCGCCTGTGTTCTCCTCTATCACAAAGAAGCACAACATGTAGCTTCACGTGATGCCGAATGACAGGATGATGTCCATGGAGTTAATGATCGTTTTATCAATCACGCCTACAGGATTGCTGCAAATCTCCATCTAACCTCACAAAGTCGCCAGTCATCAGTTGCTATATACTATTACAAAACTTCTGGTTTGGATCCGGATGTCTCCAAGGCAGAGGCCAATAGATGTCAGGGCAGCAGAGTTTCCTTACTTTGACATTTTTTCAATTTGACTTTATATTGTGAATAAAATTAATATTATCCCAACTCTCTGAAGTCTCATTTAATTCAGTAGTCATAAATGTAATGGCAGTGGGTGAAGGTGCAGTATTACAACACTTTTGTTGGCAACGGTATTTGGAATCCTAGACTTCTGCCACTACTTGTATCTCCCAAATATATTTCCTATGGTTACAAATGTGTGCACAATTAATAACAAGGTTTGGGTCTCAACCTCACATTGCGAGAGAGTAAAATACAGTGGTACTGACAGACAACTGTCAATAAAGTATCAATGCTATGATATGTGTCTGAACGATCCTACTGTCTGACTAGATAGCATTGCAACATTGATTTTGCTGTGCGTGCCCGCTTTCTCCAACAAATTAAAAAGGAAAACTTGAAACAACTTTCTTGTTTCATCATGAAAGCAGTGTGAAAGTCCATTTAGAAATAACCTAAAAGTAGAAAATGATTTAAGAAAGAATTAATGAAAAATTTTTAAAAAAAACTTCATAGCAATGTGAAATCTAGACGTGATTGGCTTGTAAGTCAAATACTTAAGTAAATGTCATTGGGTAGTTTTCATGAAAACTACAGGCCATATTTTTAAAAATTCACATATATTATATAAGGAATATTTTGTTCAGAAAATCACACTTCTATTAGATAAACACAATATGAAATATTTGCATCAGGGTGGCCTTGCTTTCTTCAGTGTGTACAGAGTGTTAGAAATCATTTTTACAATTGTTTGTTATTATTGCAAGTGGCACAACTTTTTGTATGCAATTATTAAAATTGATTTGCTAAGTATGAACGACTACTTTAAGTACCTAAAGTAATTCTCCATATTTTAGCACCATTGTTGTCTAAAAAGTATGATTAGGGCTCCCCTTCATGGTAGCTGCATGCATAGCTTTAGATACTAATTCTAGTTTTAGGTCAGGGATTTGAAGTTTCATAACATATCCTTATCATTAGAGGTATACATGTAGACTATGGATGCAATCACCAGCTCAGAGTTATTTGGTCAACCTCGTAGTAAAAATTTGAAGGCATCATCATGATTCATGTCAGTGGCAGCATTTTTACAGGGTACCAATAAAGTACTCACAAAGGTTTTTTGAATGAACCTTCACTTCTTCTTTTACTTCTGCTATAAAAAATTGGGAAGTTAGTTGTTTTATACCATTTTTTTATTTACGAAACAGCCAGGAAACTGACGTCATAAAAAATGTCACTGTGCCATGACCTTCCTGGCTACAGTCATAATACTAAGAAGTTATTGTGATACAGTTAAATTTCTGACTACTGGAGGAATACAACTTCTGCACTAAGATCTGGGTGGAGAAATAAGACAGAAGGAAATATTTAAGAAACCTAAAATACAAGTATGTGAGTGAGATAATGGATGGAAGGACACTCTCGTACTTCTTTGGTCTTCTCGTTTCAGTATTGAATATCAGAGGGCTTGGTGAGTAAATTACAACTGCATGATACTTACAACACTTTTAAGTTAGAAATGCTCTATAAATTTAACATGCTTGAAACTTTTCTGTTCAAATTTGATTTGAGAGCTATGTCTTGTTTTGTCTTTGTCTTGTTTTGTCTATGACTTGAAGTTTTTTAGACAAGGGATATATTCAAGTTTGATAGGGGATAACTTTCCAATCGCTGGTTCTCCCAGTGAACCGTAGGTCAATCATGAGCACTTCCAAGTCATTCATCTGGCAATCTCCCATTAAATGAGGAGCAATAGTGCAAATGATCGAACACTTCACTACTCAGCCAGGACTCTTCATAACTCAGGTTCACTGGGTGCCATAGCAGTTGGAAAGTTGCTCCTTATCCTTTGTGAGTGCATAACGGTGAAATTAACATGCAGTGACGAATAGTATCTAGGTTTAGAAAATTCCCCAAAAGTGTTGATGCCTATGGCTCACTATTAGGGTTTCTTCCTCTAATACCCCAGAGTTTGAGTTCCAGTTTGCAAAGTCTGGAAAATATTATTATTTTTTTTATCTAATATATTTTTGGACTTAAATGAACATACTAGAAGGCTGAGTCATGAACGTATTAGTAGTTCTTCCTCTACTACTCATTTAAACTGCCAAATCGTAAAATGAGACAACATTTTTGTGCAAATTTTTAGTATAATTTTTTTGGGTGCAAAATCAGACAGTCTAAAAATATGGTAAAAATTATAAAGAGTGTATGCCACTTTGGTGAATTTTAAAACCTGAGAGATGAGCAAATTCAATGCAAATAAAATCTGTCTTGAATTTTTAAGAATTTTTTTTAACTCGGTGAATCCAAACAAAATTATTTTTGCAAAAATTACCTAAAATGGCAATCAACATTTTTTACTTTTACTAGATTGCATCAGCCAGAAAAGGCTCTCCAAACAAGGTCAGGCAAACTTTCCCACGGTGCTTTGCAGCTGTCACAGTCCATCAGGAGGGACAATCACAGCCAGTATAAAAGCATAGGGGTACTGTCACACATTGGCACTTTGATCACTACGACGGTACGATCTGTGACGTTCCAGCGATATCCATACGATATCGCTGTGTCTGACACGCAGCAGCGATCAGGGATCCTGCTGAGAATCATACATCGTAGCAGATCGTTTGGAACTTTCTTTCGTCGCTGGATCTCCCGCTGTCATCGCTGGATCGTTGTGTGTGACAGCGATCCAGCGATGCGTTCGCTTGTAACCAGGGTAAACATCGGGTTACTAAGTGCAGGGCCGCGCTTAGTAACTCGATGTTTACCGTGGTTACCAGCGTAAAAGTAAAAAAAAACAAACAGTACATACTCACATTCCGGTGTCTGTCCCCCGGCGTTCTGCTTCTCTGCACTGTGAGCGCCGGCCGGCCGGAAAGCGAGCACAGCGGTGACGTCACCGCTGTGCTTTCCGGCTGGCGCAGACACAGTGGAGAGAAGCAGAACGCCGGTGGACAGACACCGGAATGTGAGTATGTACTGTTTTTTTTTTTTTACTTTTACGCTGGTAACCACGGTAAACATCGGGTTATTAAGCGCGGCCCTGCGCTTAGTAACCCGATGTTTACCCTGGTTACCCGGGGACTTCGGCATCGTTGGTCGCTGGAGAGCTGACTGCATGACAGCTCCCCAGCGACCACACAATCACTTACCAACGATCACGGCCAGGTCGTATCGCTGGTCGTGATCGTTGGTAAATCGTTTTGTGTGACAGTACCCTAAGCATGGAATGCTATCTAGAAAGTGAAAGGACATCACAGCTTAGCCATTGAGATAAAGAGAAAATGTTAATAAGGAGAGACTAGCCTTTATAAAAGCAGAGACAAGGAATGCAGCAGACATTTTGTGGTGAATCAGAATACCCAAAGGTTGCCACTGCTCACAGGTTAGCGTAGAGATAGGGAGAGAAAGCCATAAAACACTGAAGAAAGAGTACAGATAGTGTGTGACAGGAAAGTGTGGCGCCCTGGTAAGGAAGGAACATTGTACAGAACTCTAACACTCGCATCCAACAGACGCCAGTTTAGACAGGGCATCTGGGTAAACCCTTAGGGAGGAAGGCCTCATCCCAGTCTAAATAGGAAGGGGTGTTGGGGAGTGGGTGGAGAAGGTGGTAAAAAGGGGAGGAGCTAATCAGGCGGGAAGGAGTGTGAGGAGGTGAAGAAGAAAGGGAGTGGAGCTGGACAGATGTACAGGTCTGCATCTCCTGGCAGACAGAAAAAGAGCAATAGAATTCAAAGGGAGGAGAGGAAGCTCCCAGAAAGAAGGAGTTCCAGGGACATGGGAAGTGCAGAGGCTACCCATGGGACCCATATCCAGAAGTGGAGGGACCAGGCCTCAGTAGGGGACCGGCCCCTGAATTAGTGGGAGAACTTCAGGCTCCAGCTAACAATCTGGAGGCTGCTGTGATTGCAGGTGCAGCAGCCACATTTGCACCTACTCGCCGAAAAGGAGAACACAGAGGGTCCAGGGGACAGAGAGTACGTCGCCCGACAAGACCCGCGTTCACTGACTTGGGAAACTGGGTGGCAAGCGCAGGGCAGGAGAGGTGAAAGCCAGCACATAAAGACGGCCAGGAGAGGCATACATATAAGAGGAGTTCTGGACAGGTGCTCGACTTGCTGGAGAGTTTCCTGAACTTCATACCTGGAGAACACAGCACCCCGGCTGGGGAACCTGAACTGTGAGAACTGCAACAAGCTGTGTCCTATTTCTTTCCAGCATCACCCACTCTGCACCTCCACCTGTCGCCCGTAACATTGCCATCCACATCACTAACTGCCCTGGGGAGCAAGCTCTACCTGTGGAGAGCTATAACTGTTGGCATATGCAACAGATTAGGACTTATTATAAGTGAAAGGAGGACTTTATACTAACCAGACAGCAGATGGCGATAGTGTGTAAAGTTATATACTTGCTGTAATGTGGGGAGGGAAGCTCTCAGTTGTTGGTTGTTTTTCTTACTTCATGTTTTTCTTTTTCTTGAATGTGTTATGTGTCAGTGCACGGACTGTGTGACACTGAATTGTATCTCATGTTTATCCAGTATGAAGTAAATACTGTTTACTCAAGATATATTGCTGATTGAAGCTCTAGTAACTACAGCGGTGACTGCAAGAAGACGCACTCTGCAACAGGTTATGGGCCCAGACACTACAGATCTGCACTACAAGCCCAGGGAGCAGGATTCTGGTTTATAACCCCAGATAAGGGAGCACACAGATAAGCTCTGTAAACAGAAGGAAATAAATCCAGATACAGAGTGACAGAGGAATTCATGATCCCAGGAGCTGGACATACAGGAGAATATCTTCAGTACAACTCTCTAAACAAGTAAGGCTAAATAAAGATGATGAGTAACACAGAACTGAAATTTACAGTAGCTAAACTGAATAGTGAAAATTATCAGTTATGGAAATTAAAAGTAGAGATGTTGTTATCTAAGGATGATCTATGGGAAGTAATTGTTACAGCAAGACCAGGTCAAGATAATCAGACATGGGATAAAAAGAATATGCAAGCTAAAGCCACCATTAGCTTATTTGTGGATGATGCTCAATTAATACATATAAGAAATGAAGAAACAGCTAAGGGAATGTGGGAAGCATTAAGAAAACTGTATGAAAGACCTAGCTTGAATCACAAGTTATTTTTATTAAGAAAGCTTTACACTATGAGAGTGAGTGCAAATGATGATATGCAGAAGCACATATTCTCAATTATGGAAGTGATATCACAGCTAAGATCTATTGGTGAAGATGTTAAAGAAAGTCATGTAGCAGCTATATTGTTGTGCAGTTTACCAGATTCGTATACAGCCTTGATAAATGCCCTTGAGACAAGACCAGAAACTTACATTACATTAGATTTTGTGAAAACAAG